>NW_027069537.1:413087-482085 GCF_002906115.3 Quercus suber
CCAAAAAAAAAAAAAAAAAACTATAGCAACCACCTCCTCCACCACCCCTACCACCACTCCACTTGCCATAACCACCATTGTAGCAACCACAACCCACCATAGCCACCACTACCACAAGTCACAACAACACCGTGGCAATCACAACCACCTGCAGGAAGAAAAGAGAAAGAAAAAAACCCAAAGTATAACCACAAACAGCCACTGCAAAAACAAAATCTCAGCCAAGCACTCACCGGTGGCTGATCTAACCCATTGTAGGAAGAAAAGAAAAAAAGCAAAACCACAACCATCTAGCAAAAATAGCCAGCCATCAAAACTAAATTGTAACCCAAAGATTCAACCCACACACTCACCAATCTCACCACCGTGCCTCCAAATCAAACCCACAAATCACTGCCACCGTGACCCACCATCGAAACCCATTGAAAAAATTTGGAAGGAAAGTAGCTTTATTGGTTCTAATCCAAGCCGTGAGATAGCTTCAAGTGGGGAGCCATAGGGAGATCGATTTCAGAGAGTGAAAAAAAAAAGGGGGAACGGCAGGTCTAAACAGAGAAGGAAAGAATAAAAAGAGAGAGAAATAAAATACTTTTTTAAAGAGAAGAAGAGAGAGAAAGCTTTCAAATAATTTATTTTTATTTTTTTATATAAAATATGGTTACAGGGTCTCAAAAATGAGAGTGCATTAAAGTAAGATTGCAAATTTTATAGCATATGTAAGTTTTGATGGAATGAATTTTTGGGTTTCAGATGCTAAAAAATAGCATTTATAGTATTTTGCATTCTTAATAAGAATGCTATGAGATAAGACCTGTATTGTATAAGGTGGCCTCTTCTATACAATATTGGGAAGAAACAATGGATTCAATTGGCATGTGAACGTCTAGTGAAAAAACATTATAAAATATACGATATAATAATACAACACCTATCGGATTTTCTCAAAAAAATAAAATAATAATAATAAATAAATAAATAAAAGAAAAAAAAAATGCAACACCATTTAGTCCAAAGTCTAATCCAGTGCACGTGTCCAATTCACACATCATGGCACATAAAACAAAATCGCTCTTGTCCCAAAAAAAAAATAAAAAATAAAAAACACTCACCAACATCCCCACCATCACAACTGTAACCCAATCTTCCCTCCATTTTCTCTTTACTTTTTTTTTTTTTTTTTTTCCTCCCATACGTAAGACTTTTTATCTGCAAAAACTGTCTTTAGTCAAAAGCGTCTTGAGACCCTCCCTCTCTCCCCCACATTTTTCTAATCCTCATTTCCCAATCACTAAACTCATTATAAAAATACACCAAAACCTAAATCAATCAATTATATAAACAAAAGCTATCTCTTTCCTAATCAAAACCCAGACCCAAAATTAAAAATTTAAGAAGAAATAAACAGCACCTTTTCCTAATCACTATACGTTTGGCGCCATATCAAAAAGTTAATTTTTTTTATTATTTAACTTATTTTTATTACTGTTTATAGGTATTATTGTATTTTTTTAATTATTCATGAGTTTTATTGTACTATTTTTACTACTTTTTAATTTTATTTATAATACTTTCAACTCAAAGTTTTTAATTTCAACTAAATAAGCTGTTTCTAAACTGCTCTCGATAAAAGAAACTCACTATAGTATAACATATACTTTTTTTCTAAAAAAGTATAAGCAAAGTAGACTTATAATGTAACACTCCCTTATTAATAATGTTAATGTATACGTTTCTCTATCAGTCATCAGTAAACGCCTCACAAGTCAGAAGAAACCAAAACAAAGAATTATAGAAGTAAACATGAATTAACAATACCCATATGATTATCCAACTGTAAAGCAAACCCACATTGGATACCTACTGATACACAAATGAAGATCCCTTTCAATTCCATGCCCATTTGTTCTTCTTCAATTCTTGTTACCAAACCAAACCCACTAACCTCCAAAAACCCAAAAACACAAACCACCCCACCATGCCTTCAAGACCCTTAGCTCCAACTCCTAGCTTCACTTCTCCAGCTCCAAGTTTCTTCACCAGAACCAGGGTCTTGTTCTTGACCCTGACCATCTCAGCTTCCATTGTTATATTCCTCTCAATCCTTTACTTTCTTTATCACATCTGGCACTCCCTTGTACACAGAGCTAAAACCATCCCGTTTGACTCCAGTGCTCCTCTCAAGCTCCAAAGATTCTCATACAGAGAGCTAAAGCAAGCCACCAATGCCTTTGACACTGCCAATGTCATAGGCAAAGGTGGGTCAGGTACTGTGTTTAGAGGAATTCTCAGAGATGGTAAACTCATCGCTATAAAGCGATTGGACACTCTTTCTTTGCAGTCAGAGAGAGAGTTTCAGAATGAGCTGCAGATTCTTGGTGGCCTAAGGTCACCATTTTTAGTCACACTATTGGGATACTGTGTGGAAAAGAACAAAAGAGTGTTGGTTTATGAGTATATGCCCAATAAGAGCCTGCAAGAATCACTTTTTGGAGATGGGTGTTTGAGTCTGAGTTGGGAAAGAAGGTTTGACATAATATTGGACGTTGCTAGAGCTCTAGAATTCTTGCACCTTGGATGTGATCCACCAGTGATTCATGGTGATATTAAGCCCAGCAATGTTTTGCTTGATTCTGAGTGTCGGGCAAGGATTTCGGATTTTGGTTTGTCAAGGATTAAGGTGGAGGGTGAGTTTGGTGTGGATTTGTTTAGCCAGGACTTGGGGAAGAGCCAAGAGCTTTCAGGGAATTTGGCTGCAGAGACACCAGCTACTGCTACTCCTGTGGAGAGTGCTCATGAGGTAGATTTTGCTCTTGCTTTACAAGCTTCCTCTTCATCCAAAAATAGTAAGATGTCTTATAATGTTAGAGCTTCAAACTTGAATTCTTCGAATTATAATGCTAACATGGCAAATGAGAGTGATATTAAGCCTTGTAGTGCAAAAGGGAAGGAGGTCTCAGTTGTAGACATTGGTGGGGATGATTGGAATAATAGATTTGTGCCTTATGATGATGACTTTTCTAGCATTTATCATAGTAAGGAGTTGAATTGTAATGCTTTTTCGGGTGTTGAAGAGGAGGCTGATACAAAACAATGGGGGAAGGATTGGTGGTGGAGGCAGGATGGGAGTGGTGAATTGTGTAGTAAGGATTATGTTATGGAGTGGATAGGGAGTCAGATTTGCCCAACAACAAATCCTGATTGGGATGAAGAAAAGAAGAGTGTTCCTGAGCAAAATAACTTGGATGATTCGACTCCGTTAGATAAATTAGAAGATGTGAATGATCCCCAATTACAAGAAATTGGATTTGAAGATCTTGATAAAGGGTTGGAGAAAAAAGAGTCAAGGGGCAAGAGAAGTCGTAAGAAGAAGCAGAGAAAGATACAAGAGTGGTGGAAAGAAGAGCACCTTGATGAGATTAGCAAGAAGAGTAGTAAGCTTAAAAATCTTGAAACCAAGTGGAGGAAAGGCTTCAAAATACCACACTTTGGTCTTGGTAGACAGTTTTACTTCCATAGGCGAAAGAACTTTGGGGAGCAATGTCAAAATGAATGTGATCCAAATGGGGAGTTCAGTTTTAGAAGAGGATGGAAGAAAAAGAGCAGCCGTTCTATTGGCAGTGACATGTGGAGTGGAGATCTCTTTAGTCGCGAACTTAGCAGTACCACAAGTATGAGAGGGACTTTGTGCTATGTGGCACCAGAATATGGTGGGTGCGGGTACTTAATGGAGAAGGCAGATATTTACAGTCTAGGAGTTTTGATTCTTGTGATTGTATCTGGTCGAAGGCCATTACATGTTCTTGCCTCCCCAATGAAGCTTGAGAAAGCAAACTTAATAAGCTGGTGTCGTCAGTTAGCTCAAGTGGGAAATGTTTTAGAACTTGTGGATGAGAGGTTGAAAGATGATTATAATAAGGACCAGGCAGGCTTGTGTATAAACCTAGCTCTCACTTGCTTACAGAAATTGCCAGAGTTGCGGCCAGATATTGGTGAAATAGTTAAGATATTGAAAGGGGAGATGGATCATCCACCACTCCCCCTTGAGTTTTCTCCTTCCCCATCTTCCAAATTGTTCAGTAGGTCAAGGAGAAAACAGAAGTCAAATGCAGAGTAAACTCTGGATCCTAATGTTGATTTACTTTTTCTTTACCATGTCTTATTGGGTTCATGCTGAGTGTAATATACAGGAGTGATGATTGGTAGCTGTTATCAGGAACAGATTCAGGTGTGTGTGTACTGTGACCCTGTGAGAATTACATTGTTGTATGTACATTAGATTACTGATTTCATTTTTTTTTTTTTTTTTTTTTTTCTCCTTTGTAATGTTTGCTTTTTGTTTTTGTTTTGGTTTTTGTTTTTTTCTTTCTTTGGTTTTGTTAGGTGGTGGGTTCTTCTTCTTTTCCTTCCTTTTTTTTTTTTTCCTTAATTTTTATTTTTATTATTTTTTTAAGAAAACACTTTTGGATGATTTCTTATGCTATTTTTTGAAATGTCCACTTTAAACTATACACAATTTTTTTTAAAAGTATAATGTATTACTTTTTGTTTTATTTAAGAGGGACATGATGGTAAATATATAAAAACCTTATTCTCAACCAAACCAAAAAGTTTTCCATTCCTCCATTTTTTCACCCTTTCAACCAAACACAAATGAGGAAAACTAAAAAATTTTCTGTCCTCCCACTTTTCCATCCTCCCAACCAAACGGACCCTTAGGATCCATGATTCCGTGGTATGGGAAAGCCATATATTCTAATTCCTTTATTTCCTATTGCTTTAACAGACGTTTTTGCTCCTGATTTCCACATGTCTTGTCCAAAATCATATATTCAAGTTTGCCCTAGGAATCAAGGTTTCCTTTCTCTAGCTCTTCTTTGTGACTCTAAGCCTTCGTTTGGAAGTTCACAAAGGAATGAAATGGATCATTAAGAAAGGAATGAAATTGAATTGAATAAAATATATTTAAGTAAGGGAAATGAATGAAATTATGTAATTTTGTTTGAATGTTTTAAAATAAAGAAATGGAATGTAATGATCATTAGGAAATAAATGAAATAGAATTGAATAAAATATAATTAAGTAAGGGAAAGAAATGAAATTATGTAATTTTGTTTGAATATTTTAAAATAAAGAAATGGAAAGAAATAGAATTTTAGTAACATTGTTTGAGAGTAAAATAGAGAAAAATGAATAAATCATTTTATGATAATATTACTATTAGACTTCTATTTTAAAATAAAATCCTGAATATATAGATGTATTTTGGGAGTTTTAGTAAAAAAATTTCATTAAATCTAATTCAATTCCCTCCAATTCCTCCCAAATTGGGAGGAATAAAAATTTGAGATTTTACGAGAATAAAGAAGAATGAGTGTTCTCTCTACACATTCCATTATCTACCATTTAAACTCCCAAATAAGAGAGTAAACTTTCAATTCCCTCCATTTAAACTCTTGAACAAGAAAAGGGAGTAATACTCAATTCATTTCAAATTGTTGGTCCTTTATTTCATTTTAGGATGTTCCAAAATGAAGTTCTCTTTCCAAAATCAATAAATGAAATTTCTATATTATCCTTTACTTTTTTAAGAAGTCAATGCTATTTTTTTTTTATCTATAGTTTAAATTAATGAGGGTAGTTTTGAAAATTTATACATTTTAAACTTATTAACAGTGCATTAATGATGTTTACTTAAAAAGTTGGATTTTGTCCGAGGTAGTATTTTAATGCAATGTAGCATTTTATTGATTGGGGGACTACTAGATGCTATTGACGTGATTCTTCTGTTATACTACCTTCGTCCCACTTTGTTTGTCCTTTATTCTATTTTGAGATGTTCCAAAATATTGTCCTGTTTCTAAAAATAAAAGTCATTAATTTACTAATGTTCCTATTATACCCTTATTTTATTAATAATTCAATTTTTTGATAAATTTATTTAATGGTAGTTTTGGAAACTTATACATTTTTAAAAGTTAGACAGAACAATAAATGATATTTCCTTAAAAAGTTTGACTTTTCAAACAGGACAAACAAAGTGGAATGGAGGGAGTATTGAATAGTTTCTTCCACTGTTAAAATTGACTTACCACACATTAAAATTGGCGTTGTACAAACATTACACACAAATTGCCGGTTTAAAAGGCAATGAACCTTTTTTTTTTTTTAGGTGGTGCATAATGTACATTTTCGTCGTCAGCTAAGAAAAATAAACGTCCACATGGTTCTAATCAATTGACTGATGTAATTTATGACAAGCATTTTTAATATGACAAAAACAAAGTATCATGATTTTTTAAGTAGAGAAGCAAGGCTTTGGTTTTTTGTATATGGAGCAATTGCCTAAGGGGAGCCAGCATTGATACCTTATATACCAAACATGAACTAAATTAAATTGCGAACTAGCAGTTCTTTGTTGGTGGTGGGCATCCACAAGGATTGGATGAATTTTTAGTGTGCGCTTGGGAAGTGCAAACTTTAGTGTGCGTTTCAGTTGTAATTTTTCCTTTTTCTTCTTTTGCTTTTTGAGCCGAAATAGTTGACTTTTCATGTAAACAGTGCACGGTGTATACTGTTTACGGACCCACAAATTTCACTTTTTAACAACTTTTTCATTAAAAATGGGTCATACAGTACTGCTTACACGATTAAAAATTATTTTATTACAATGTTTTTTAGTTTTCAGTTTTTAGCTGTATCCAAACGCACCCTTAATTTCCAAGTTCAGAATTAACAGCTTGTTCATATTCTGATCAGTCGGAGAGAAATTCATCAACCTCAGCAAGCCTAATATATATTCTAGTAGCCAAAGGTTAATTCCAGGTACGTTATAAATAATTTTCTTATGGATATATAATCTGCAATAAACATGTGTTCGTGAACGAATTTCTCTGTTGAATGATAATGTTTTCTCTCCACAACTTTGGAGCCATTCTTTTACTATCATTGGCAGTGTTTGTGCTCACTGGCTCAATTAATTCCCAGCTAGAGTCATGTATTGTCGTTTGTTCTAGAAGTTATAATGTAACTGACAACCCCTATTACAAATCCAACCTAACATCACTCTTGGATTCTTTATACTCCAAAACTCTCTGAGGCTACAGCTATAAGGATGAAACCGCTAATAATCGTAGCATCTACGGCCTCTTTCTCTGCTGAGATGATGTTTCTAATATTACCTGCCAAACCTGTGTTTACTATGCAAGGCATCATATCACAACTCAGTGTCCAACAACTAAAAGTGCCATCATATGTGTAGGGAATTAACCCGAAATTCTCAATCTGTGAGAAACAAAAATAGAGAAAACACACGACAATGAAAAATAATCATATGCACAAGACAATATTTACGTGGTTTGGCAATTTGCCTACTCCCACGGAGTTGCAATGATTTCACTATTATCAAGGAAAAAATACAAAGTGCAGCTGTACAGTTTTTCTCTCTCTCAAAAACTACAACAACAAAATCCTAATCACCAAAACCCTAATCACCCTGTCAGCCCAAGCCTCCGCTCTATGGACTAAGCCTCAAAAAATTTCTCACTAAAAATCACGCAACATTATTTGGGTCAGGTCGTCAACCGGATCAAACATAACTAGGCTTCACAAAGCCCAACAAATCTCCCACTTGGAGACTAGTTCAATCACCAACATCAACCGCAATCCTCCCAAAAACAATCCTTCATCCTTGCAACTCATCCTCCTGTCCTCAAGTTAGAAGACCAACTGAAGCTGCACACAGCTTCAGCTTCTCAATAGTGACACCTTTAGTATGTTTGTCGGGTTCTTAGATCCACAAATCTTCTCAAGTATTACCAGCTTATCTTCAACAAGGTAACAGATAAAGTGGTATTTTGTCTGTATATGCTTCGACTTTGAATGAAAAATTGAATTTTTGGCAAGAAAAATTGCACTCTGACTGTCACTGTGTAGAATGCCCATCTCTTGCTTCTTACCCAATTCATCTAAGAAGCCATGTAGCCAAATTATCTCATTTACAGCTTTAGTTGCTGCAACATACTCAACTTCTGTAGTAGACAAAGTAACAATCTTTTATAGATTTGGAGCCCATGATATAGATGTATCACCCAAAGTAAATACAAACCCAGTAATACTCTTTCTACTATCAATATCACCAACAAAATTAGCATATACATAACCCTGCAGTTTCAAACTTGCACCTGTGAAGTAAAGACATGTATCTGATGAACCCTTCAGATATCTCAGAATCCACTTGACTGCCTCCCAATATTGCTTTCTTGGCCTACTCATGAATCTGTTCACAACTACCACTGTATGTGCAATGTTTGGCCTTGTACATACCATCGCATACATCAAGCTACCAATAGCTGAGGCACAGGGCACCTTACTCATATGGTCCATTTCTTCTTTTGTCTTCGGTGACTGTTCTTTGCTTAGTTTGAAATGACTACCCAAGGGTGTGCTCACTGGTTTAGCTTCATTCATGTTGAACCTGCTAAGAACTTTCTTCACATACTCTGACCGTGAAAGCTTCAATGTACCATTAGCCTTGTCTCTAATGATTCTCATACCAAGGATTTGTTTTGCAGCTCCCAAATCCTGCATTGCAAACTGTTTTGACAATTGCTTCTTTAGATCATTAATCTCCTTAATGCTAGACCCTGCAATGAGCATATCATCCATGTACAATAGTAAAATGATATAAGAATTGTCAAAGAACTTAACATAGCAACAGTGATCAGCTTCACATCTCTTGAACCCAATTCTATGCATAAAACTTTCAAATTTCTTGTACAACTGTCTAGGAGCTTGTTTAAGGTCATACAAGTTTTTTCTCAGTTTGCAGACTAGATTCTCTTGTCCCTGAACAATGAACCCTTCTGGCTGAATCATATTAATGTCTTTCTCCAAGTCACCATGAAGGAATGCCATTTTCACATCTAACTGCTTAAGATGTAAATTTTTTGAAGCCATCATTCCCAGTACCAGTCTAATGGTTGACATCTTCACAACTGGAGAAAATATCTCTGAGTAGTCAATGCCCTTCTTCTGCTGGAACCCTTTGACAACTAATCTAGCCTTGTAACGCTTGCTGCCATCATGCTCATTCTTTATTCTGTATACTCACCTGTTGTGCAAAGCCCTCTTTCCTACTAGCAATTCAGTCAATTCCCATGTCTAATTCCCTAACAAGGAATCCATCTCATCCTTCATGACTAACTCCCACTTACTTGAATTTTCATCTTGCAAGACTTTTTCATAACACTCTGGCTCACCACCATCAATCAACAGGAGATAATTTAGAGTGGTGAATAATGCTGTGGAGGTCTAATGGTCTTGGAAGATCTACGAACTTCAGCTATAGGTGTACTCTGATCTACCTGTGAATCTACATTCTCCTTATCTTCTTCACCCCTTTTCTGGACAGTACTTTTAGTCAATTCATCTAAATTGACAAACTTAGATTTCTTTTGATCTATCTTTGTAACATCTGACACTACAGTTGTCCTGTCCTTGTACATAACTTGTTCATTAAATATCATATTTCTACTTCTGATGATTTTCCTGTTTTGTTCATCTCAAAACCTATAGCTAAATTTCTCATCACCATAGCCAATGAAAAAACATATTTTAGACTTTGCATCAAGTTTACTACGAGCATCAGAATCAATATGAATATAAGAAACACAACCAAAAACTTTTAAATGTGAAAACTTTACCTCTTTACCACTCCAAACCTCCTTAGGAAGTCTGAACTCCATAGGAACTGATGATCCTCGGTTTATCAGGTAAGCTACAATGCTAACCGCATCAGCCTATAAAGTTTTTAGTAGTCCAGTATGCAACCTTATACTCCTAGCATGCTTATTGAGAGTTCTATTCATGCACTCAACCACACCATTCTACTGTGGTATCCCAAGAATGATCTTCTCCATCCTAATTCCTTGTGCAGCACAATACTCACTGAACCCTCCATCTATATACTCTCTTCCATTATCTGACCTCAAACATTTTACTTTCAAACCTGTTTCTGTCTCAACCATAGCCTTCCACTTCTTAAAAGTTTCAAATACATCAGATTTATTTTTCAGAAAATAAACTCATACCTTTCTGCTTGAGTCATCAATAAAAGCGATGTAGTATCTTGAACCTCCGAGGGATGTAACTGGAGAAGGCCCCCACAAATCAATGTGTACTAACTCCAATGTTTCAGCCTTCGCTGTCTTGCCAATTTTCAAGAAGCTTACCTTTATTTGCTTTCCTAAGATGCAGCTTTCACATATGTCAAAATCAATGGACTTCAATTCTGGTAGTTTTTCTCTTGACAGTAGCATCTTCATCCCTTTCTCACTCATGTGACAAAGTCTGCGGTGCTATAGGCTTGTCTCAGTACTTGCTTCAGCAATTGCAATTGTGTCTCTTAGACTAGTCCTTCTCATCAAAAAGAGTGATACGAGTGTTAAGTACAAGAGATTACTTAATCTTACTCATCACAAACACGAGCCACAAATCTCACTTGCTTAGTTGTGCATTGAGATGCTCATCTAAGCTACAAAAGATATAAGTTTAGAAAACTTTATTTCAATGGCCATCCAAGGTACACAAAACTCACACTATTTTTGCATTTTTTTTATTTTGATTTTTCTCTTTTTATTTTGAAAAACAAACAAAATAAAGACTAAACAACCAAACAAAAACAGACAAACAACATGAAAGCATGAAAGAGAGATGCATATGCATGAAATCATAATTCCAAAGCAAATTAGAAATCAAGCAAAGAGAGTCCTACTTTAGAGAGAAAGAATTAAAGTAAAGGACAAACAGAAAGACAATTAAGTCTTAGGATCCTTTATCACCCACACAGCACGAGTCCTTGGTTGTGAAGATGAAAAGGCACGTGTCCTAGTATGACTACTAAAGGATATAGAGGAATTAGAATTCCCCTGAAATTGAGTTAAAAACCTCAAAGCTTTTAATAACTCACCAAGAATAGGTACAGAGCCTTTAGACAAAGGATGAGACCTATTGGACACTCGCTTATGAGGAAACAACTTGAAACAATTAGGACGAGTGTGACTAGAAGCACCACAATGGTGACAAACATGAGTAGTTTTAGAACTACTTAACTTCCTCGAAGGAGGTCTAACCTTGGGGGTTGACAGAGACCTTAACTTACGACAATTTAGCCTAATATGACCAACAATATGATAATGATGACAAGTGGGGACAAATTCAGAATTTTCATTCTTCCTAGGAGGAGTTTTAGACACAGGTTTAGAAACTTTAGCATTAACATCATAATTTTTACCTTTATCTATCTTAACAATATTAGCCTTTAACTCTTCATTATTCCTTTTAAATGGAGGAATATAAAAATATTTTTTCTTTTGAGTTAGGCTCAACAACAAGTTTGGCACTAATTAATTTTTCAACTTCAGTTTTAAGTTCAACTAGTTGCTCTTCCAAACTCTTAATTTTGTCCAATTGAGATGAAATTTGATTTTTAAAATTCTCATTCAAATTATTGGCTTCATCCAATTTTGCAATTAAATCATCTTTTTCATGCTTGACCTTTTTAAATTTAGCTTTTAATTTTGTAGAACATTCAAGAGATTTCATACAAAAATTATAAAGCTTACAATAGGCATCTTGAATATCATCATCATCATTCAACACAAGATTATGCAAATCAAAACAATCTAGAGTTTCCATGACAATAAGGGTCAAGGATCACACTCAAGAAATTAATCCAATCAGAGTGTACCCACTCTAATACCACTTGTTGGGAAATTTAGGCCCCGGTTGATAAAATTAATAAGTTTAAAACCCAAGTTGTTAATTAGATTTATTATGAATAAAACTTGTTAAAATAAACAAACATTAATATCATGTACAGTGGAAAAGTAAATAAGACAAGATATGATGACTCAGGAAAACCAATGAAATAAACTAGTATCACAGCAAAAAATCTGCGGGGAAACCTTCTCGAAAAGCAATTCACTATAGTAAAGCGAAGTTTCAGATCTAGTACAAAACCTTTGTCCCTAGACTCTATAATCCCCGTAGATGAACTTACAGCAGAAACATTCTACCGCTTCAGAACCTCTGAACTCTTCAATATATGAATGCCACCCTTTTGCACAGATCCTAATACGTAAGTAACCAATGATGCACGACTGCCAGTACATGACTAACTCACTAACTTGAAGAAGATTGTTGGCTGCAAAGTTCTTTACTTTATCAACAATGAAGATCAAGAAGAACTTGATTACAAAACCCTAAGGCGCAAAGACACAGTAGCTTTTTTTAGAGAGAATAAGGCACTCGATCACTTTTTGCATGTGTTCTCCTTGTATTCTCGTATGTGATGGCTTTTAAAATAAGCCTTATATGTGTCTAGGGTTATGAGAAAAGAAACCCTACATATACATCTCAACATGGGCCGAAAATTAGATCAGGAAATTCTGATTTCGTAATTCTTGATAGATACAACTGTCGAGCTATCTGTCAAGACCTCGATAGATACTAAACTTGAACTCTTGTTCTTTAAAGTATTAAGCATATCCTTGATTTGCCCAATTACAAGTAAAGTGCGTTTTATCAAAGAATTAGCCAATTCCAAATGACATATGTTCTTAACATAATCCACATGTGTCTTAACAGATGACAAGGCTTAACGAGCAGAGCAATGGTCACAAAGTGAGCTATGAACTTCAAACGCACTAGCCATTGAGCATAGATGCAGCGATTCATTGCCCATTAATGAGGCACACAACTATAAAAGAAAAGGCAATAGAAAGTTAAAGGTACACATAAATACTCTACTGAAAATCACTCTCTAGTCTATTTCTCTCTAAAATCTTTCTCTCTTACTAACTTAAGCATCAGAGGCGGTTGGCTAACTTCACACGTGCGTGTTACTCTTCCACCTAGTTCATTTTGCAAGTTTTTCCCTAATAGAGACGACCCCGATCACAACTTCGTCCATCCATTACAACAAGGAACTCAACTATTGATTTTTTGCATCATCAATTTGGCGCCGTTTGTGGGGACGCTAATCATTCAAGCCATCTTTCTCAGTGACAAAAGAGTCCTCGAAGTATAAGATGGAAGTACAGACTGAACCACAAACAGAAGTTGTGCAACAGCAACAAATCCAAGCCTTCTTGGCTAATGTGGAAGAGTTGACTCGCTAGAACGAAGAACTGCGAAAGGCAATGGAATCCCAGAACGCACAATGTTGGCGAACAGATGAAAACCAAAATGAAGAAGAATCAAACTCTCAAGCTAACAGATAAGACAAGACCTCAAGAGAATATTCCACAAGGATGGAGAATAAGCTTCGTAACATGAGGAAGGAGATGGATAAAGGAGGAGAGAATTTGGATGGAATGATTCAAAGGATGGACTCACCATTTACTGCTAAAGTACTAAACCATCCCCTCTTACCGAAATTTTGTCCTCTATAGATGGAGTCGTATGATGGTTCCAAGGATCCCTTAGATCACATCGAATCATTCAAGATACTGATGTTATTACAGATGACCCCAGACAAGGTGATGTGTAGGGCATTCCCAACAACACTGAAGGGGGTAGCTAGAATATGGTTCAACAAGATACCCCTAGAAACTATTGCAAATTTTGAACAGCTCAGCAAGGCTTTTGTTCATCATTTCATTGGGGGGCAAAGACACAAAAAGCCAACTGGCTATCCTCTCAACATTCAACAAGCAGAAGGAGAATCACTAAGACAGTACATTACCTGATTCAATAAGGAGATGCTTCAGGTAGATGAAGCTGAAGATCAAGTCATCCTAACAACTTTCCAAGCATGGCTACTACCAGGGGATTTCTTCTTCGCAATCACTAAAAGTCCACCAGAAATACTCGCGAAGTTGCTCCGAAAAGCTCAGAAGTACATGAATGCAGAAGACACAATGCTAGCAAAAGAAATGAAAGGAAAAGGGAAAAGAGATAAAGGAACAAGTAGAAATCACGACAAGAAGATAGAGACATGAAGTTTTAGGCAGACCACAGGGAAAAAAACAAGGAACTTCTGGACAAGAAACCAAAGTTCACTAACTTCACTCCTCTAATAATGCCAATTGAGCAGGTCCTTATGCAGATAAGGGATGATCCCTCCCTGCAATGGCCAAAGCCAATTAACACTTCAACAGAAAGAAGAGACAAGAGCAAGTACTGTAGGTTCCACCAAGACCACGGGCATTGCACCAATGAGTGTAGGCATTTGAAAGACCAAGTGGAGACTCTAATCCGACAAGGAAAGTTACAGAAATATGTCAGGAAGACGAAGTCCCATAGATACCAACGGAAGGACGATTAGAATAGAAGTCAGGGAGCAAGAGATAGCAAACCTCCTGCAGGAGAGATAAAGATGATCCTGGGAGGACTAACGGCAGGCGAAACACTGAAGTCCCTAAAAAAATCCCAAGGGAGAGAAATAAACAGTGTCCATTCGTGGCTCCCTCCAATGAAGATGGCAAAGAATGACGAGTTTGACATTGTTTTCTCAGAGAGAGACAGTCACGGCATCAGGCAACCCCATGACGACCCATTGGTAATCATGCTCAGAGTAGAAGAATTCAACATCCACCAAGTGCTCATTGACAATGGAAGCTCAGCAGATACCATCTACTTGCCTGCGTTTCAACAGATGAAACTTGTAAGGTTGAATTTATTCAATCATGTGTTGGCTTTATTCCGTGCAAAATTTACTTGTAATTTAGCAATTAGATACCCTATATTTAGGTGGAAATTATGTAAGGGTAGTGTGTGAGAGAGTATAAAGAAAACTCAAATGTGTGCACTCAAGAAGGGCCTCGCGATTGGCGAGTCGCCAAAAGTGGCAAACGTGTGAAGCATGCAGGGGAGTTGAAGGGTCACGCTAGTTGTAGCACTACAAGACAAAACTTCTAGTCTAGCCAGGTAGTTAGCTCGTGACTCAAACTCGCGACTCGTTCCAGTCGCGAGGTCAAGTCACCAGAATGCCCTGTTTGGTTGAAACATGACTTTTCACATTCCTCATAAACCCTACTATAAATACCCTTATTCCCACAAAATGTTGAGAGTTTTCCAGAGAGAATTTTTAAAAAGAAACCCTAGAGAAAAATAAGATTGACTCATCCATAATCTTCATCCTTTGATTCTCCAAATTATTCTACTCTCACCCTCTCTATTGACATATCCTTGAGAGGTACATTTAGTCAAATCCTTATCTCACCATGCCCATATCAGTGAAGAGGTATTTTAGTACTTGGGAAGTAGTTTAGAAGGGACTAATTCATTTTGGTTGATGCAATGGGCGATTGCGAGAGCCGGTAAATTAGAGAAGACAAGGTTCGGCGTAACCCTGTTGGAGCAAGAAGTTTGGAGGGCTTAGGTGTACTGGGTAGATTAGACTTGGAGGGAATTCTACTATTCATGTATCCCAACTTTATTCTCTAGCGGATTATTGACCGCTTGGAGGGCGACGGAGAGATTTTTCACCGAGTACTTTGGTTTCCTCTTCGATAACACATTGCTGTGTTATCTTTGTGTTTGTATCTTTCTTTCTTTTCTCTTTACCTTTTAATTATTGCTGTGTTGGTTATTAATTATGGTTTAGAGTGTGTTACCAATTTGGTTATAGCTTATATTTCATTTTTCACACATATATTGTTTGATTATAAGCTTATGTTGGTAATTTTAATTTGGGGGTCAAAACATTCATAGGTATTTTACACACTATTTGAACTTTCAAAATTGGATAGGAAAAGGATCGAGTGTTTTACCTTGCCTCTAGTAAGCTTCACAGGGGATAGAATCATCCCAAGGGGCATCGTCACTCTAACTGTAATTGCAGGAACTTACCTAGCATAAGTCACCAAAGAAATTGATTTCCTTATAGTTGATTGCCCTTCAACATACAACATTATCTTGGGAAGACCTACACTCAACAGGCTAAGAGCAGTGGCATCAACATATTACTTGAAGGTGAAGTTTCCTACAGCCTATGGAGTAGGAGAAATCAAAGGAGACTAAGTTCTGGCAAGAGAATGCTACCAAGCTGCTTTAGCATCTGGGGAGAACCACACATGCATGATCAACGAACCAGAGCCCATCCCTGAACTATCAGAAACACCCCAAGAAATTAAGATCATCCCAGGGGATTCGACGAAGGTATTAAAGATAGGATTAGCACTCCTAACTCTGGAGAAAGAGAAGATGATCTCCTTCTTAAGGACAAACCAAGATGTTTTTTCCTGGAAACACGAGGATATGCCCGGAATTGATAGGAAGATCATACAACATCGTCTCAATGTTAACCCAAAATGCAAACCTATACAATAGAAGCGGAGAATATTTGCACTAGAGCACAACAAAACTATAACTGAAGAAGTAGAGAAGTACTAAAAGTTGATTTCATTAGGGAAGTCTTCTATCTAGATTGGCTAGCAAACGTGGTAATGGTAAAGAAGAGCAATGGAAAGTGGAGAATGTGCGTCGATTTCACAGACCTAAACAAAGCTTGCCCAAAGAATAGCTTTCCCTTGCCGAGGATGATCAACTGGTAGACTCAACTGCTTGGACGAAGCCAACCACTTGGACGATTTAAAAGAAACCTTCAACACACTACATAAGTACAATATAAAATTAAACCATGCAAAGTGCATTTTGCTATTGCTTCGGGAAAGTTCTTGGGATTCATGGTGTCCCAACGAGGTATAGAGGCAAATCCAGACAAAGTAAAGGTGATAATCGATGTCAAATCACCAAAAATAGTGAAGGAGGTTTAGATCTTGACAGGAAAGGTCGCAGCTCTAAACAGATTCGTCTCTAGGGCAACGGACAAGTGCATGCCATTCTTCAAGGTATTAAAAAGACCTTTCAATGGACTGACAAATGCGAAGAAACCCTTGGCAAATTAAAAGAGTACTTAACGAAGTCACCACTACTAAGCCCCTCGGGGATAGGAGAGAAGTTGTACCTCTACTTAGTAGTATCCAACACTACAGTAAGTTCGGCACTAATTAGAGAATAAGGGAACGTCCAGAAGTCAATCTACTACACCAGTCAGGCATTCTAGGGAGCAGAAGCAAGTTACCCAAGGATGGAAAAGATAGCTTTCACATTATTGGTCGCTTCCAAAAAACTCTGTCCTTACTTTGAAACACATTCCATTGTCGTTATGACAGACCAACCCATAAGAAAGACGATGAATAAGATAGATGCAACAGGACAGCTCATTCAATGGGGAGTTGAATTAGGCTAATTTGACATCAAATATCGGCCTCGAGAAGCAATCAAAGCCCAAGTGCTAACGGATTTCATTGTGGAATTCACTTACCCCTATAAGGAAGAAGAACCTTCCATGGAAACATGGACGGTCCAAACAGATGGGTCTACCACGAAGGAAGTGGGAGGAGCAGGAGTAGTGCTCATCTCTCCAGAAGGAGAGACATTGAAGTATGCTGTTAGATTGCAATTCTTAGCAACAAATAATGAGGCAAAATATGAAACACTGCTAACAGGGCTAACTCTAGCAAAAGCTCTAGGAGCAAAGAATCTTATCGTCCAAGCTGATTCTCAGCTAATAATTGGACAAGTGAAGGGAGATTATGAAGCCAAAGAAGAAAGGATGCTGAAGTACTTGAAGATCGTCCAACGACTCTCACAGGGTTTTGAAAGCCTAGACTTTGTGCAAATCCCTCAGGCCAGAAACGCAGAAGCTAACTTCCTAGCAAGACCGGCCTCGTCAGATGACTACAATGCAACCTTGGAAATATGTACAGAGATAAGGGGCAACCAAGCACAAAAGGTGAGTAGGTTCTGAAGATAAAAGAATAAGACGCGTGGATGACTCCCATCGTCCACTACTTGAAAGAAGGAGGGCCCTTAAAAGATAAGACTCGCTACGTCATTATAGACGATGTGTTGTATAGGTGAGGGTAATCACTCCCATATCTAAGATGTGCCAGCTTCGAAGAAGCAGATTATGTGCTTCCTAAGATACACGAGGGAATTTGTGGAAATCATGTTGGGGCAAGATCTTTAGTAGGAAAGGCACACATGTTGGAGAAATCTGGTTTTTGTATCTCATACAAAAACACACGCAGTGGAAGCAACAAAAACACGGATCTACTTCAACCATGAAAGATAAACATGTAACCATGAATTCTAGAATCAAAGAATAGAAAGCGTACCTTGATGCAGTGAATTTCAAAACCAAACTTAAGAATACCTTTAATCTTCATCTCAATTCCACATGATGCCCAAGATGTGTGGTCTCTCAATCAGTCCTTTTGTACATAAACTCTCAAAGAAAAAACCTTATTCTTCTCCTTGTGGAGAAAAACTAATTTCTTTTTCTTTTCATCTTACGTACGTTTAAAACCATTCTCATAGTTTCTTTATTTAATAATACTTATTAAATAATGACTGATTTCTAATTGGGTTAGCCTTTTGGGCCTACCCAATTGGGCTTTAGTTTGTGGCTTGAGATGCGACCAAAGGGACCAATAAGACACTAGCTCCAATGGGCCTTTGACTTTTCCGTCAACTCTTGACAAGTCCAAAGTTACCATTAATTATATTCAATACCACTATAAGAATATAATTGCACTCTAGGCCTTATCTATAAATTATATCCCAAGACTTTATTATACATTCAACCCCTTCATAAAAATATTCGTAGTAATACAAAGTCATTAATATTGACTGCCACTTTGAAGATTACTACATCTTAATCCTTGAGTACCCGGTTTAATCCTTTATGTTATTCATTATATATTTATGAAATCCAATTCCATAAATATATACTTTAGTAACTTTTTACTAAAGTGGTTGGGCCCAACACTCTGAATAACCAAACCCATTAAACTTATCTCAAGGGAATATTTTATATTTCCGTTAAGAGATTATGAATTCCATCTTGAGAATATATGTTCCATCAACACTAAATGCGGTTGCCTAACATACTGAGGTTTTGACCATAACTTATAGATCTCACTCCTGATATATCAAAGCAACCTACATCTCATGATCAGGTCCATTATTCTCTCAGGATTTAGAGTTGATGTAAATAGAAGTCGTGAGCTTTATTATTCATTTGACAGTCGTTAGGAGAATAATAAAGCTCACAGCGGTCCAGTTCAATATGTTTTAACTCTTAAAACATATCAACATACCAACTAGAAGTCTCCACTTCCATGATCAAGACAAAATTTCATCACCGACTACTAACTAAAATTCTGAGTTTACAAAGAACTTGTGATTTATATCTTTCTGTGACTTTTCACATAAATCACATACTATGCATCTCATGGACTAAGATGATGTCCCATTAGTTCATAAATGGTCTCATACAATTAAACCACTTGCCCTTAAAGACAATTTACCACATATCCGACACTTATCTCCCTACAGAGTAATTCATAGTCACTCTAAGGCAAGGCTTGGAAACAAGTTTCAGCCAGATTTAATGCATAAATTATCTTTTCTACTACTACTACTCACGTATTCATATCTTCTCTAATGAGATGATACTTACGCTTGATGTGTATCTTCACCACCTAAGATGAACACATATCTTGAAGTCCAACTTCATGAATCACAATCAAACTAAGAGTCAGTATTTGTATGTCTAGTTACTATCAAAACCTCACTTTTGTGGAAAAGCATATAATCCCTCATTCTCCTAAGATATTTGAGTATATGCTTTACTCCCACTAAAATAAGTGATCTTTGATTCACTTGATATTTGCTTACTATGCCCACCGCAAAATAGACATTTAGCCTAGTATTTAGCATAACATAAAGACTTCCTATCGATTTGATATAAGGAACCGTCTTATATGATCTTCCTTTTATATGTCTTAGGACCATAGTCCTTTATAAAGGAACTTTAAATTTAAAAAGGAAAGAATCCTTTCTTAAAGTATTTCATGCTATACTTGGCTAGACACTAATCTATTTAAGCAGTTTAAGATAGACCCAACATCCTAATTTTTGAATTTTAACAAAGTTATAATTCTTAGGATGTGACTAGTCTTTCCCAAGTACTTTATATCAAACTGGACTAGACAACCAAAAACTCCTTTGATGACAATAACTCTATATCATTCTAAATGATTAGAATGTCATCAACATACATTAAGAAATTTATTATTCTATATAGCCTTTACACACATAAGGCCTTTTAATACTTGATCAAAATCAAACATATAAATGGATTTTAAGCAACTAGCATACTAAACACTACTGGTTCTTTGCTATGAACAAGTCTAGTTACATCATATAGATGTCTTCCTCAAGATTGCTACTAAAAGAAGCTTTCTTGATATCCATTGCCATATTTCATCCAAATGAAATATAATGGATGAGAGAATCTAGATAGAGTCAAACTTGACTATTGGTGGAAATAGACTTTAAATAGAATCTAATTCTATTCTCATAACCTTGAATCAGTAATCCATATTCATATCATCTATTGCCTTTACGTAGGACCGAGGATCAAATTCATATCCTTGTGAAATGACTTCATAAGTTTATCCCAAAAGTATGAATTTATTTGGTAATCCTCCCACTACGATATTGTACCCGTGTATTAGCTATATATCTAGGTTAATGTATTGTGGTGTATCTAATACAACCAACTCATTTCCAAATGTACTTTATAGTTGTCCTATAACAAATTTTGACATTTTTCTTCTAGAACAATCTACCTTTACTTTGAAAGAGCCCTACTCCTTCTTTATGTATGCACTAACTTAAAGAAGTTATTGGAACTTTATTCCTTTACAAAAAAGGAACCCTAGATCACATTATCCTCTAAATAGAATTCATAGATTATGAATATAACAAAATAATGGTTCTAAAAGCCCATCTTCCACCAATCTTGAATACCATTTAGATTAATAAGATCTAGACATAAGTGCCAAAACATACAAAACCAAAGGATGGAAACTTTCTCTTTAAAAAGTAAAACATATAAATTTCCATCTAGAAAACAATTATGGACAATACTTAGCTTTACCAAAACATAAAAAAATTTCTTTTGGTCATGCTTTTGAGACTAATTTCCTTTTGGCAATTACTAGGGCAACTAACTTGTCTAGCTGTTTGGTATTATAATTTCTCTTCTTATCACCCTTACCTTTCGGTTTAGGCTAAGAATTTGAATTAAATCATATTGATCCTAGCTTTAGCTTTTAGGATGTCTTCCATTACATAGAATTCACTAATCAATTCAAATAATATAAAAAGAATTTATTTTCAAAACAATCTGAATTGATCAAATGATTCTAACAAGGACTTGTGGATCACATTTACATGAGATTAATATTTAATCTCTACATCCAAGAATTCCAATTCATTTTAAAAATAAAATATTTTCATAAAATGATATAGAATTGGAACTTCTTAAGCTTTTCTTAGCACTCAATATGATTCATACCAAACATCTCATTTAGACTTAATACAAAGTCTAAGTTTGGTACTAACTCTTGCATCTCATGCAGTAGCACAATTGAGATAGAAGCCAATATAACGTATTAGCATTTCAATGGAGACTATGATCATATCATAAGCTATCTTCCATAAATGCATCATGTATAGGAAATTATGACAATGCTAAATCAAAACATGAATATTTACTTCAGCTCCTTTAAGCACCATGTCCAAAATTATTTCTTAATTAATGTGATTCAACCAAAATAGTAGCTAGAGGACAAAATTTATGACAACTTTATTTTGAGACCACGAACTTAAATACCAGGACATTATCATTTTGCATCCATAACCATATAATATGGAACCCGAAAACATACTATACTAGGTGCAACGACAACCTAATCCCGCAATTAATATTCCTCAGCATAGAGTGAATACCAATCACTATGATCAGGCAAGAATTATTCTCTTTATTAATGCTATCATGGTAACTCTTACCAAACAAAAATAATTTGCCGCTCTTCCTTTGGCCTCTAAGTAATAATAGCAAGAACTCAGCATAGAGGATGCTATCAAACTTAGTCTAATGTACACCATTGTCTAGAATCATGTGTAGCCACATTTTATCCCTTTAACAGGCTTATTTTGTAGTACCATGATAAAAACACCCTCCGCATGGAATGCAAAGCTCGAGGCTAAGACAAGGTGTTTGATCAAACCACTATAAACCAGGGAATTCAATCTTGTAGTACCGTGAAATAAACATCCCCCGCATGGAACGCAAGGCTCGAGGTCAAGACGAGATGTTTACCCTACACCACTATGAACCAACAATGGAGGCCGTGAGATCCAACCCTTGTATCTCTCTCCCACTAGAAATTTTAAAACAAGTGGATTGTCTTGAAATCACTGTGATCTAATCACAATTTTAACCCTACACATCAAATGTGTTTAATTGTTTAAATTCAATGTGATGTAACTATGTCACGTCACAATAGTGTAACGAACATTTGCGTAATCACAAAGAAGTTTAACCTTGTAATCCGTGAAGTAAATACCCTCCGCATGGAATGCAAGACTCGAAGTCAAGACCAGGTATCTATTCACATTACAATAAACTTAACAAAATGGCTATTTCAGCACTCCCACTCGTTATTTGGGTTTTTCTTAAATAATTGTGATCCCATCACAACTAATAATCTTGCAGTTGATAAAGACTCTAATCTTATTAGAATCACTAACTAAAATGGAAGTCCTAAACTATTTAGGATTCCTTAAACACTAATGAATCAAAAATTAGCTATATAGAACTCTATCCTTAATTTACTAGATAAAATATTCTAATCTCATTAGAAACTATATAACTTTAATTAGAATTTTAATCTCATTAAAAAACCTCTAATTAAAATAAATTAAGGACTATAAATCATTAAATGATTTAGTATCAAGAGTTCTATTAAACTAACATCTTTGATATCATTAGGTCTTTTAGTTAGAACCATGTGTAATCTAATCACCAATAACCTTGCTCTTAAAAAACTTGAAAACACCTAGAAAAAATTCTAATTTTATTTCTTTCGATTGATCGAATGTACCTCTCGATTGATCGAAGAAATTAAAAAAAATTCGAACTTGACCACCTGACTTATTCGATCGATACTCGATTGCCTCTCGATCGATCGAAAAACAAATTCGATCGATCGACTATCAATCAAAAATCAATCTAATTAAAAGGTTTGATCACTGTTTCACTCGATCGATCGAAAGTGATTTTTGATCGATCAAAACTCGTGAAACTCAAATTTCCAGAAATTTTCTAAGGAAATTTTCTAGGGTTTTTCTTGAACAAACAACTAATCGTTTTTGACATCTTCATTATTCTCTTCCAAAAACACTTTTTTGATTTTATCAACGAAGATTTTCAGATCAAACATTAGGGTTTTCAAGTTCAAGGTGAAGAACCCTAAAACATAAAAACGTAATCTCCAAAATAACATCACGCCTATATTAATATATGTAATCATAAACTGATTTCACAACCCAGACATGAATCTATACATATATTCTTTATCCAAGCGGTGCATTAACATACATTCATGTACATCCAGTGAAAGATATAAACAAACAAGCATTAAAGATAGTTATTGTATATGAAATATGGGTCCCACGATATTCATGCCAAGACATTCATCCAGTAACTATATCCAAGCAATTGAACTTAACGTGTTCATCATTAAAACAAAAACTATCAAATGCATTCCAATGAGACAAGGGTACTATCGTGTTCATCCTAAGACAAATAATATAAAATCACGACACCATAACTTGATAGTCATGGGCCACTTCGAACAAAACATGAGTATATTCATCCTGATAGTGAATTCGATAACATCATGTCTCACATACATGAATGACACAGGAAACGGTTATCGAATAAAATTAAACTGCCAACTATATCCAAGCAATGCAAACCAAAATGCTCATGCTTGACCGATATACAAGTTTAATTTACATTCTTTAAACCGTAATCCATGTCTTTCACAAAAGAGGACAATCAAGGACACAATTATGCAGAAAATTTTACTGCAGAAAATTAAATCACCAAGAAAACGTTTTCTTCTTTAATTCTAAAATTTAATCACATGTTATATAAGCATGATATTGAAGACCGCTCTGATACCATTGTTGGAAAAATCTGGTTTTTGTATCTCATACAAAAACACACGCAGCGGAAGCAACAAAAACACGGATCTACTTCAACCATGAAAGATAAACATGTAACTATGAATTCTAGAATCAAAGAATAGAAAGCGTACCTTGATGCAGTGAATTTCAAAACCAAACTTGAGAATACCTTTAATCTTCATCTCAATTCCACATGATGCCCAAGATGTGTGGTCTCTCAATCAGTCCTTTTGTACATAAACTCTCAAAGAAAAAACCTTCTTCTTCTCCTTGTGGAGAAAAACTGATTTCTTTTTCTTTTCATCTTACGTACGTTTAAAACCATTCTTATAGTTTCTTTATTTAATAATACTTATTAAATAATGACTAATTTCTAATTGGGTTAGCCTTTTGGGCCTACCCAATTGGGCTTTAGTTTGTGGCTTGAGATGGGACCAAAGGGACCAATAAAACACTAGCTCCAATGGGCCTTGGACTTTTCCGTCAACTCTTGACAAGTCCAAAGTTACCATTAATTATATTCAATACCACTATAAGAATATAATTGCACTCTAGGCCTTATCTATAAATTATATCCCAAGACTTTATTATACATTCAACCCCTTCATAAAAATATTCGTAGTAATACGAAGTCATTAATATTGACTGCCACTTTGAAGATTACTACATCTTAATCCTTGAGTACCCGGTTTAATCCTTTATGTTATTCATTATATATTTATGAAATCCAATTCCATAAATATACACTTTAGTAACTCTTTACTAAAGTGGTTAGGCCCAACACTTTAAATAACCAAACTCATTAAACTTATCTCAATGGAATATTTTATATCTCCGTTAAGAGATTATGAATTCCATCTTGAGAATATATGTTCCATCAACACTAAATGCGGCTGCCCAACATACTAAGGTTTTGACCATAACTTATAGATCTCACTCCTGATATATCAAAGCAACCTACATCTCATGATCAGGTCCATTATTCTCTCAGGATTTAGAGTTAATGTAAATAGAAGTCGTGAGCTTTATTATTCATTTGACAGTCGTTAGGAGAATAATAAAGCTCACAGCGGTCTAGTTCAATATGTTTTAACTCTTAAAACATATCAATATACCAACTAGAAGTCTCCACTTCCATGGTCAAGATAAATCATCTTAGTTGATATGTTATAGTATTCGCAGATGAAACGCCCAATTTCATCACCGACTACGAACTAAAATTCTGAGTTTACAAAGAACTTGTGATTTATATCTTTCTATGACTTTTCACATAAATCACATACTATGCATCTCATGGACTAAGATAATGTCCCATTAGTTCATAAATGGTCTCATACAATTAAACAACTTAATTATTCATGACATGCCGATAAATTGGATTTTAGTGGACAAACCCTAACAACACAGAGTAGGATATTACTAGCCGACCTTACAAAAGGATGCACACAACATCGTTAGAGCATGCGATAAGTGTCAACACTTCACAAACATCCAGACGAGACCAAGAGAGACGATGACACCCATATCCTCACCATGGCCCTTCACCCAATGGGGAATTGACATTATGGGCCCATTCCCATTATGGAAGAAGCAACTCAAATTTCTAATCGTTGCAATTGATTACTTCCCAAAATGGGTAGAAGTAGAACCATGATTACTTCACAAGCTTTGTATGGAAAAACATCATTTGCTAGTTTGGAGTCCCACGTGTCATAATATCATATAATGGAAAGTAGTTTGACAATCCCAAGTTTTAAATATTTTGTCAAGGCTTAGGAGTCAAGAATCACTACTCCTCTCCAAGACACCCTCAGGCCAACGGCCAGACAGAAATGATGAATAGAAGCTTGCTCAAAATTATCAAAACTTGGCTTGAGGGGGCAAAGGGGGTATGGCCTGAAGAACTACCAAATTTCCTTTAGGCATATAGGATGACCACTAGAGTTCCAACAGAAGAAACACCATTCAGACTGACATTTGGCACTGAGGCCGTTATACCAATGGAAGTGGGACTAACGAGCTTCTGAGTCAAAACTTATGAGGACCAAAAGAACCAGCAAGAGATTAACAGCAACTTGGACCTAACTGATGAAGTTAGAGAAAAAGCTATAAAGTGAATGGACAAACATAAGGAAGCAATGGCCAGATACTGAAACAGAAAGGTCAAGGTAAGAAAGTTTAGCACAGGAAACCTCGTCCTTAGGAAGGTATCGCAGGCAACAAAGGACCCATCCTAAGGAAAACTAGGACCAGCCTAGGAAGGTCCTTATGAAGTAATCCATCACTCCAGGGAAAGTTCCTACTACGTAAAGTCTTTAGACAGCCACGAGTTGCCTCGACCATGGAACATGAAACACTTGAAGGAATACTACCAGTAAGGAACGCTTTACATTTCAAATTGCCCAGTCTTCATATTAGTATGTATGACAGTCATTACTTTTGTCATTCATAAATCAATAATACATAAAACCATTATCCATGCATATTTATCAATGACTATCCATGAGTTATTTATCAATATTTGCAACACTTAGGAGTTATCCTTGGGAGACGTCCCAAAGGTCTTTGTCATTCAAATGTCAAATCAAAAGCTGTTCACACACAACCGACGGCATCATAGCCATCAACATTTGTAATACACAACTACCAAAGTCGACTAAATCAAAGTTGTTTAAACACGATTAATATGGTTAACCTAAAAGACGCTCCAATACCACGACTTTAAGTCACGAGTACAGCACAACATCGTCATTCAAACATGACTAAATAAAAAGCTGTTCAAACGCGGCTAAAAAATACTAAGTTGTTCAAACACAACTAATATGTCATTCAAACATGACTCAATAAAAAGTTGTTCAAACACAACTAAAAAAATACTAAGTTGTTCAAACACAACTAAGATAGTCATTCAAACATGACTTAATACTAAGTTGTTCAAACACAACTAAGATCATCATTCAAACATGACTCAATAAAAAGATGCTCAAACGCAGCTATAAAATACTAAGTTGTTCAAACACAACTAAGACCGTCATTTAAACATGACTCGATAAAAAGTTGTTCAAACACAGCTAAAAAATACTGAGTTGTTCAAACACAACTAGAATTGTCATTCAAACATGACTCAAGAGAGAGTTGTTTTAACAAAACTAAAGATGAAAAGCCATTCAGACACAAGCTAAGTGTAAAAAGTTGTTTCAGCATAACTAATATCGTCATATGAGGTTTTCTAAACACAACCAAGCATAAACCTACTTATCATTGTTGAAGAAATTGTTCAATTGCCCAAAAAAATAGGCCCAAAGAAATTGTTCAATTGCCCAAGACAACGGGCCTAAAGAAATTATTCAACTACCCGAAATTATTCAACTGCCCAAAACAATGGGCCCATAAGAGATATTGTTTTTATCTTACAAAAAATAAATAAATAAATAAATAGAAGGAAAAAACATATATGTTACTGTTCATCAAGGATAGGACCTACAAGGGTTGTAGTCGCAACAGGCCTATAAGAGTTATTGTTTTTATCTTACAAACAATAAAAAAAAAAAAAAAAATAAATAAATAAAATAGAAGGAAAAAACATATATGTTACTATTCATCAGGGATAGGGTCTGCAAGGGTTGTAGTCGTAGCCTCTCCTATTACCTCAACTACGATGGTTGCTTCTTCCATTACATTCTCTGCCGTAGCCTCAGAAGGATGATCAGACAAGAGCTTCTTCTCAACATCACCCATAACAAGACTAGAAAGGTCCAAGTTAGGGTGATACTTCACCATCCATTTCTTGAGAAGATTGAAGTCTTCCACATAGTACCCACACAAATCGTCTGAATACTGGTCAAAATCCTTAAATTCTTGCACCACTATGGCCCTAGGTTTCTGCAACTTCAACTCCAGATCACCAATTTGCTTGTCCTTTAGCTTGCAAAAATCTTTCTCCACTTGTAGGCTCTCCTCTAAGGCTGCCACACGGTCTTTGTCATTTTCAGCTTCAACAATAAGAATGGCAACCTTGTTCTTAAACGTCTCATTCTCAGCAGAAAAGGATTTGATCATAGGCTCTTCTCCAAATCCAAAAGTTTACTAGAAACAAATAGAGACTCCCCCAAAGTCTACAAGAAATCTCTCTTAGCAAAAG
The DNA here is from genome assembly GCF_002906115.3 of Quercus suber. NCBI lineage: Eukaryota > Viridiplantae > Streptophyta > Magnoliopsida > Fagales > Fagaceae > Quercus > Quercus suber. The sequence continues at coordinate 441,346 of NW_027069537.1, forward strand.
CAAAGCAAAGAAAAAGAAAGAGCAACCTACATTATCAACACATACCTGCACAAGCTTCTAAATATGAGACGACATCACCTTGCTAGATGACTTCGGCATTAGAGGACTTAGGTCGTTCACGAAGAGCGCCTCATAAGCCTTCAGAGCAGTAGCATCGGCATCGTCCCAAAAAGAAGGAAGAAATGATTTACCACCAACCTTCTTCTTCTTCCTAGTCTCCTCTTCAGCAGAGGCAATTACCTCCAAAGACAAAATGGGAGAGGCAGGACACTTAGCAGGTGAATGAGTTGAAGGAAGGTTTACCACGGGATCTTCCTAGGAAACATCACCCATCTTTGAACGTTTCTTGGACAGGAGACCACTGATGAGGCCAGCCTTGGCCTTCTTCTCTTGAGCTTCGGCCAATTTTTGCTTACTGAATCTAGTCATCATTCCTGAAAGGAAGAAGAAACTATATAAAAAAAAAAATGTTAAAAACTTAAGATTTCAAGAGAGAAAGGGGATGAAGCACTCACTCTTCTTCACAACTTCAAGATTTTTTCAAACCTTAGTAGACGGTTCCAGACCCAAGAAATGAAGAAATAACGATGGGGGAAAGATGAGCTCATCAAAGTCCTTGATGGTCTCCAAATATTCGTTTACTTTTTCAGCACGACGTTGATACCTCTTCTTCAAACAAGGACATTGGGAAATTGCAAACAAAAACACAAATATGTCACATACCACCGTCACTCACAAAAGAACGAAAAACAACAGAAAGACGCACCAGACACAAGGGTCCCCCAACTACGAAAAAACTTGGGGGCTTTGTCTAGGTCCTCACCAGGGACGAACTCCCTACCACTTTTAGAAACAAAAAAGAAGTTTGGCTTCCAATTTCAAAGAGATGAGGGGTAATTGAGTATTAACCTAAAAGCCCTATCCCATGGTTTAAATTCATAATAGCCAGGGTCTTTGGACTTTCTAAGACAATAAAAATGAAGGAACTCATCCTTCTTGATGACATCCCTATCATTGGCGGACATCCATACCACCACGCAAGAAATGACGATCCACCAAGAATTTGGCACTAACTGGAACTTATTCCTAATGCGCTTCTCATCTTTTCTCATGAGGGAACATGAGATGTTCCAAGCTTTATAAGGGGTGGAATGAGAAGTAATCTCAAAAATCACATGGTTATCAGACAAAGACAACCTTGTCTCCAACTCACTATACCTAACCTCAAGCATTTTCAATGACCTAGCTACCTTAGCAAAATGGGAAACCAGAGGAAATAATGAAGAAAGGACAAACTTGTATGGACAATCCTCCCTCACGAAGAGACTAGCCCACTTGAGACACTCTCCCTCTATAGACTTAAGTAAACAACCTAGGAAAGCAAAAAGAAAAGCTATTAAGGGACAATCAACCCTAACAGAAGAGTAATCTACCATGGAAGAACAGGAAAAGAAATAGGAGCATGAAGAACTTACCAAGGAATGCAGGACAGAGAAAGGAAGCCTGAAGGAGAAACAAACCGTAAGAGGAAAACTAAACATGGAAAGATTGCAGAAGAAAGGAAACAAGAGGGGAAAATGCGAAATAAGTGGCCAAAACATGAGCGAGAAAACCGAGAAACATCTGCACGTCGAACGCATCCTGACTGTACACGTGGCACTCAACTACTTAAACATCAACACGCAGATGAATTTGTTCTTATCTCATCTAACAGAAGACCATTCGAACAAGGGGGCAACTAATGAGTCAGAAATTTATGATCGTCACTAAGATGAAATTATCATTAACTAAGAGATGATCTTACGCATTTATTAAGCTCATTGATGACAAAGTTTAATAGATGGAGCAACAGTCACAGAGTGAGTTATGAACTTTCAAACAGAGATTTTGTAACGCACTAACCGTTGAGCATAAATGTAGTGATTCATTGCCCATTAATGAGGTACAAAACTATAAAAGAAAGAGCAACAGAAAGTTAAAGGTACACACAAATACTCCACAAAAAATCACTCTCTTGTTTATTTCTCTCTAAGATCTTTCTCCCTTACTGGCGTGTTACTCTTCCACCCAGTTTATTTTGCAGGTTTTCCTCCAACAAAGATGACCCCAATCACAGCTTCATCCATCCATTACGACGAGGAGCTCAACTGTTGATTTTTTGCATCATCAACAAATATTGTATTGGGTTGGTTTTAGAAGTACCAAAATGTTACATTGAATCTCAGCCTCCACACAAAATTAGAATCCAGCTCAATCAAGCCCCATTAAGAATCAATGTCACAACCCAACAAAAACATAAAATCTAAGAATTTCCCATACTAAATGATAAAAAGCACAACAACCCAACAAGCAAAATGATAAATTTAAATGATTCAAAGAGAAGAGAAAGTGTGTGTACAAGAGAATCAGGGCGAGCGGTCTAGCAAAGATGAACTTCGAGCTCAGGGTTCTATTTGTTGGTGAACTGCATGACGTTGTAGCCGATGACTTCGGGAACGATGCCGCATATGGTAGCAAAGGCTATGAAGAATGGATTTGACTCCCTCGTCCTCCTCACCAACCACCTCCACGATGTGCCTTTCTCCCACAGTAGCGACATTTCTTCCAAATCTCTCTCTGTCTCCATCTCTGTCTCTCAATTTTCTTGACCTATTCCAACCAATTGCTACATGGGCTTTATATATATATATATATATATATTTGGTTTTATGAGCCTTTGTTTTAGGCCTATACAATATATATATGGATATCAAATCCAATTCATAGCTAGAGATATCTTTGGTTAGTGTTTTTTTTTTTGGTGGTAATAAGGAGCTTTCATTAAAATTATGAATATTTCCTTAAAAAAAATTATCTCTTCTAATCAAATGGGATTTAAAATTGAAGACCTGTCCAGATTAAATGAAAAAAAAACATCTATTATACATGTATGAGATAGAAATTTGAAGACTCAAGAGGTAATTGGGCTTGATTCAAGGCCCACCGCAATTAATTTATAGAGATGAGTGTTTGGACCAACAATTGGATTGTTTTACGATAATTCTAATTCAAAGATGACAATCTGGCAAGAAATTAGCACTAATAATGTTCATAAAAGGGAAAAATTATTATTCCTATCTTCCTTGAAATGGCCGAGGACCCTTTTACACTTAAGGAAAAATAAGTACGATCACTATTTTCTCTTCATTTTACTATTTGATTCTCATACTTCTCCCTTTGATCCGTGTTCACTGGGGATCTACTGCTTTTTATGGTGGTCTTCCTTTGGTCTTGACCCTCCACTTGGAGGGTTGTTTATTCTCCCTTAAGATGTTTTTCTCATCCCTCCTTTTAGGGCCTTGCTGAATAAGTAACAGGCTGTGTTTGCATTGTTCAAGTGTCAAGTCAGTCATTAATGCGGTTAGAATGGTTAGTGTAGTGCGTTCAATGCGGAGGTGATAGTAGTTTTTCTAGGAAGTTTCATCTTCTTATCCATATAGGCTAGTGTTACCTTCTTCGAACCAAGACCTCTGCCCTCATGCAGATTCCTTCTTACTTTTCTCGAGCTATCTGTGCCCAACCTCCTTCCTTAGGCTAATTGCTTCTTCAGCCACATGTAATAATATGTTAGATGACTCGTGGTGTATGATTGGTCGTACTGCATACACTTGTTCTGCCAGAATATAAATTGGGCATTCATGTAATGTTTTTAATAAGGTTCAATTAAATACACTTCCAATGGTTTTTCATTTCATTTTATTTTTTGATTCTCTTTGAGGGTCCATTTGGATTGAGGAGGGAAGGAGGAGAAATAGAGTAGAGTTGGCTAAAAATAGACTAATTTTAGGCCAATCTATTCTACTCTACTCTACTCCTCATTCCTCCCCCTCAATCTAAACAGACCATAAGTTTTCTTCAACGTCTGACAAGATATGAGAACAGTAGTGTCCCAATGCAATCTGGCCTTGAATTTCCTTCATGATTGATATCCCAATTCCCATGCCTAGAATTGAGACTTTACTAGTGTGATGTATAACATGATCATCCTATAAATACCAAGAAGAAAACCACAGAGAATTGTTTTGACTAATAAAACAGATATACAAAATTTGAATAGCAACAATAAAAAAGAAAAAATTATTTATTAAAAAAAAAAATCTATAAACAGATTTAGCTATAACCATTATTCCTAAGCAGTCAATCACTATATTACATTGAAATATTAGCAAACAAACATAGCCCAGAAAATGCTGCATAACATCCAATAATATTGAAACTTTCCAATATTCCTAAGTAGGGAATCACTCCAGGTCAATATGTGGGCTCCTAGTTGTAAAGTTGTAATTTACAACTATGTGTTTTGTTGGCTTTAATTCCGTGCCAAAATTTATTGTAATTTTATTGGCTTTTTGTACCCTGTATTTATTGTGGGATTTAATTGTAAAGGTTGTGTTTTAGAGAGAGAGTGTGTGTGTGAAGACTCAAGCAATTGAAGATAGAAGATTTCTCGCGGGTATCTCGCTACTAAGCATCTTGCAAAGTGATGCATGTGCCCTGCACATGACTGGAATACAAAGAGTCAGTATAGATGGAGACAGCTGTGTTTCGCGATTAGCTCGCGGGTAAGGCCTTCCCACGAGACACTCGCGAAACATTTTGTTTTGCCAGGCTCTGCTATTTGATACACACTTTCTGTACCCACACTATATATACCCACATTACCCACAAATGTTAAGCAGTGCTTCTAAGAGAAAACCCTAGCCACAAACCTTGAGAGTTAGAGATTGTTATACCCACATTTCTCTACACAATTGCTTATGGATTTTCCTCAACTCCTATCTCTCTATTTCCATACTACTGAGAGGTTGATAGCCTAAACACTTACCACACCCTTTCAGAGTGTCAAGTGAGGTTTTGGTGCTTCTGGGAAGCATTGGAAGAAGGCAAGGATGGCAGATGCAACATGGAGCTTGGTGCGGGATCCAAAGAGCTAGACAAGTTTTTCATGGTTCCGAGAAGCCTTGTTGGAGTAGGAGCTTAGAGGGCTTAGGTATATTGGGTAGATTAGGCTTGGAGGGCCTCTTGCTAACCCATGTATCCCAACTGATTGTCTAGTGGATCGATTACCGCTTAGAGGGCGGCAGAGAGGTTTTTCGCCAAGTTCTTCGATTTCCTCTTTGATAACACATCGCTGTGTTATCTTGTGTTTGCATCTCTCTTCCTTACACTTTTTCATTCCATTTTATTGCTATGTTGTTAAGTTTATGGATTAGAGTAGCTTGCTTGTTTATCCGCTCGCATTTACACTATTCCGCACTTAGTATTAAGTTAGTGTAAAATCAATTGAGCCGTAACTTTAATTTGGGGGGTCTAAACAGCTCTTGTGTTTTCAACACATTTTCGAGCTTTCACTAGTCAATGTTTCCCCTCTCAAAGCAGCAATATAATGGTCGTTTATGTCCTCTTTGCACTCCATCTCTCCAAGGAATTCTTCTAGTCTATGTCGATTCACTTTCACAATTTTTTGATTGATTCACAAATATCAAGCAATCAAAAATTGACACTAATAGGGATTGTGGCAAAATTGTAGCACAGGAAACTACTGTCATTTATGCAGCCTATACAAGAAACAAAAGCCTTATTCCATTGTTTCAATTCTTTGACACTCCCCCTCAAGATGTATCAAAAAAATATTGATCACAACCATCTTAGAGAGAAGTGTACCAACATGTCGACTGATAAAGCTCAAAGCCTTTGTTAGCAAGTCTACTTGTTGGGGACGTGTACCAACATCAAGGAACTTTATAGTCCCAACTTGTACCTTGTCCCTCAAAATATGGAAATCTACTTCAATTTGTATAGATTTTTCATGAAAAACTGGATTGGCCCCCATATGAAGGGCTGATTGACTGTCATTGAATAACAAAGTGAGTTGAGAATAAGAACATTGACTAGAGCATTTCATTTATTGTGATTTTATTTTGATTTTAGTATTTATTCCTTATTTTAGCATTTTTATTTATTTTCTTTTTATTTCATAGAATTAAGAAACTCATAACTCATTGGAAAAACATATACACTCATCATCCCTAGAGATAAAGCAAGTATTAGTGGAGAGATCAAGTAACTTGTAATCCTTAACAGAAAAAGGGTACCCTAAAAATACACATTGCTTAGCATTAGGATCGATTTTGGACCTGCTATAGGCTATAGTAGAGGCAAAACAAAGGCAACTAAAACATTATTAAGGTGTGAATAGGAAGGAATCTGCTTATAGAGTATTTTATATGGAGATTTATTATTTAAAATTAGGGTATGAAGTTTTTAATAATGTGCACAATAGTGAGCACACCACCATCCCAATACATCAAAGGAACATTAGAGTGTAACCTCAAGGCCCTTTCTACACATAGAATGTGTTCATGTTTTCTTTCCACAACTAAATTCTATTGTGGAGTAGTAACACAACTATGTTGGTGTATGATTCCATGAGTTTAAAACAATTCAATCATGAAATACTCAAGGGGCATTGTCTAGACTATAATAAAGGTGTGGTATTTAACTTGGATTTCATAAGATAAATCCAAGTTGATATAGTGTGGTCATCAACTATGGTACAAAAAATAATTGTAACCCTCCACACATCACAATGAATCAAATCAAAAGCTTCAATGCAAAAATGATAATGAAAAGGAAGTGGAAGACTTTTTTGTTTTGCATGAGGAAAAAATGTCACAAGTCCTACTAGAAGCAGCATTTACATCAAGTAATGATGGAAATATGAATGTAAACAACGAAAAATTAACGGATCTACTTCATTCATATTTAATAACATGTGCTATGTAAGTTTCAGAATATAAGAATAAGAGAATGTACCTTGATGTAGTGAAATTCAAAACCAAAGATTAGAAGCATTTGGGAACATTTTTAATCATCACTCTAATTTCACTTGATGCCCAAGAAGTGTGGTCTCTCAATCAGTTATATGCATATGTTCTAGAGAGAATGAAAGAGTGTCTAACACTCACATGCATAGCATTTCATGTTGTTTTTAAAATTCTGTATGTTTCTCTCCTTATAACTAATTATCTAATTGGGCTAGCCTTTTGGGCATTTCCAATTGGGCTCTAGTATGTGGCTTGGAGTGGGACCAAAAGAGAACAAATAAGACATTAGCTCCAATGGGCCTTGGGCTTTTCTGTTAACTCTTAACAAGTCCAAAGTTACCATTAATTATATTTAATACCACAATATAAATATAATTGCACTCTAGGCCTTATTAATAAATTATATCCTAAGACTTTATAGTACATGTAACCCCTTCATAAAATATTTGTAATAATACAAAGTCATGAATGTAGATTGTCACTTTGTAAATTACTATATCTTAATCCTTAAGTACCTAGTTTAATCCTTTAAGTTATTCATCGTATATTTATGAAATCCAATTTCATAAATATATACTTTAGTTACTATTTACTAAAGTAGTTAGGCCTAACATTTTGAATAACAAACCCATTAAACTTATCTCAAGGGAATATTTTGTATCTCTGTTAAGGGACTATGAATTCCATCTTGAGAATATATGTTCCATTAACACTAAATGTGGCTGCCCAACATACTGAGATTTTGACTATTACTTTAGATCTCACTCCTGATATATTAAAGCAACCTACACTTCATGATCAGGTCCATTATCCTCTCAAGATTAATGTTAGGACATATGTGATTCACATGTTAGGAACATATGTCACTACTTTATGTAGTTGGCTAATCCTTTGACGAAACGCACCTTACTTGTATTTGGGTAGATCTAGAATGTGTTTAATACTTCAAGAAACCTTGTTTCAAGATCAAGTGTTGAAGTCATCAAGTTTGTCTAAGAAAAACAAGCTAAAGTGCAAAATCATTAAATCTCGACACCTGCTCAATAGCTCCTTGACACTTGGCTATCTGTCGAGATCTTCAGCTGATGCTTATCGCAATCTCGATAGCTTCTCGATAGTTGGTCAATCAATTGAGAAAGTCTCTATCCCCTCGACACCATCTCGACACCTCCTCGATAGCTGTTATCTGTCCAGATTCATTAAATCTCGACACCTATTAGACACCTCCTTGATAGCTACTATCTGTCGAGGTTACGGGAATTCAGATTTCTGTTTTTGGGCTAGGCTTTTGTATTTGTGTAGGATTTATTTTCTCACAACCCTAGACCTATATAAGGCTTATTTTAGAGGTCGTCACATAAGAGAATACAAGGATATGCAAAAAGGTGATTGATGCCTTATTCTCTCTGAAAGAAGCTATTGCGTCTTTTCGCCTTAGAGTTTTGTAACCGAGTGCTTCTTGATCTTCATTGTTGATGAAGTGAAGAACTTTGCAGCCAACATTCTTCTTCCTCAAGTTGATGAATGAGTCACGTACTGGGATTCATGCAAAAGAGTTAGTCACGTATTGGGATCCGTGCAACAACAAAAAGGGTGGTGTTCATATATTGAAGAGTTCAGAGGTTCTGAAGTAGTAGAAGGTTTCTGCTGTGAGTTCATCTACAGGGATTGTAGAGTTTAGGAACAAAGGTTTTGTACTAGATCTAAAACTTTTCTTTACTATAGTGAATTGCTTTTTGGGAAGGTTTCCCCCCAGGATTTTTACTGTGAAACTGGTTAGTTTCATTGGTTTTCTTGGGTCATCATATCTTGTCTTCTTTATTTTTCCACTGCATGATTTTGACATGATATTGATATTTTTTTGTTATTAACAAGGTTTATTCATAATTAATCTAATTAACAACTTGGGTTTAAAACTTGTTAATTTTATCAACCGGGGTCTAAATTTCTCATCAAGTGGTATCAGAGTAGGTACACTTTAATTAGGTTTAATCTTTGCTGTGTTGATCCATTGACCCTTGTTTGTCATGGATAGAGGACAATCTCTTTTGATTCCTTATTTATTTGATGGAACTAATTATGCGTACTGGAAAGTTTGTATGAAAGTGTTTTTGCAGTCTCTAGGTGAACAGGTATAGCAAGCTGTTGAAGTTAGCTGGATTAAGCCAAAGGAATCACCGGTGGATTGGGATGATGCAAAAAATCATTGCGGCAAATTTCAACAGTAGGGCCTTGAATGCTTTGTTTTGTGGGGTGATCAATGAGGAATTCAAGAAAATATCATCCACGGAAGTTGCCAAGAAAGCTTAGACCATTCTTGAGACCACCTATGAAGGTACCAAGGCAGTAAAGACTGAAGCTTCAAAGACTCACTAGTAGTTTTGAAGAAATAAGGATAGAGGAGGATGAGACCTTTGATGAGTTCTATGCTAAACTCATGGATATTATGAATTCTACTTTCAACCTTGGAGAATGTATTGCAGAATCCAAAATTGTGAGGAAAATCCTTAGGTCCTTACCTGAAAGATTCCATGACAAGATCACTGCCATTGAAGAAGTAAAGGATATTAATAAAATTCCTTTAACTGAGCTCGTAAGGAACCTTCAAACCTATGAGATAGGATTAGGCTCAATGGGAAAAGGTGGAAAAAGTAAAAACTTAGCTCTTAAGGGTATAAAGGAAGAGATTGAAGACTCTGAAAGCGAAGATGAAGATGAAGATGATGATGAGGATAAGGATCTATCATTCATAACTGATGAGATTATCAAGCTTCTTCAATTTACGAAAAAAGATAAAGGAAAACCTCCTAAGAAATCTAAATCCTCAAGGAAGGGCAAGAATGAGAAACACCTCATCCAATACCATAAGTACAAAGGTTTTGGTCATATGAGGATAGAGTGCCCAAACTACCTCATGAAGGAAAAGACCAAGAAGTTAGAAGATACAAGGTTGGTTGCTACTTGGAGTGACACTAAGGATGACTCTTTTGATGAGTTTGTGGATGAATGTCATCACGTTATGGCCTTCGCTGCTTCAACTGATAAGGTGATTGTGGAAAATGCTAGTGACAGTGAGGATTCTTCTGATGATGAAGTATCCAAGAAGATGACCCTTCAAGAAGCCTATGATAAGCTATGCAATGAATTCATAAAATTTGAAAAGACTTCTCATCTTTGTAGAAAAGAGCTTAATGAGGTAAAAATTGAAAAAGTTGATCTGTTAGTCAAACTGGATGAGACTACAAGGTTGGTTGAGACTCTTGTTGTGGAGAACGCCTCATTAGAAAAGAAGTTCAGAATCTTAAGGTTGAGCTTGGTCAAACTAGAACTCAAATAGAGAGGATGTCTAGTGCAAAGCTTGATGAGGTATTGAGTACTCAAAAGCCTAGTTCTAATAAGACTGGCTTAGGATATGTTGTTTTCTCCGGCCCCTCCTCTTCCACAGCTTCTGGATCAAGGACTATCATTGTGGCACAATCTGAGAAAGGTAATAAAGGAATGAAATCCAAAATTGACTTGGCTAATTCTAAATCCTTTGTTAAACCTAATGTTTGTCATTATTATGGTGTTTCTGGACACATTCGTCCTAATTGCTTTAAGTTGTATCCTCATAAGCAATTGTCCAAACGGTCATAGGTTTCCTCCCAAGGACCTGCACCATTGTTTGGAGAGTTATTAAAAGTCTTGAGCTTTTTAAATCAATTTCAAGAGAATTCCAACTCTTCTATGTCCTTTAGTAAGCATACTAGGACACGTGCCTTTTCATCTTCACGGCCAAAGACTCGTGCTGTGTGGGTGAGAAAGGAGCCTAAGATTTAATTGTCTTTTCTATTTGTCCTCTGCTTTAATTCTTTCTATCTAAAGTAGGACTCTCTTTGCTTAATTTCATGCATCTGCATATTTCTATCATGTTTTCATGCATCTGCATTTTTCTTTCATGCATTCATGTTGTTTATCTGTTTTTGTTTGGTTGTTTAGTTTTTATTATGTTTTGTTTTCAAAATAAAAATAAAAGGAAAAATCATAAAAATACAAAAACAGTGTGTTTGTGTACATTGGTACTTGTGTACCTTGGATGACCATTGAAACAAAGTTTTCTAAATTTTGTATCTTTTGTAACTTAGATGAGCATCTCTATGCACAACTAAGCAAGTGAGCTTTGTGACTCTTATTTGTGATGAGTAAAATTAAGTTATCTCTTGAACTTAACACTCATATCACTCTTTTTGACGGGTAGGACTAGAAAATTCTAAGAGAAAGGCATAAATAACCATCTCATCACTGTTGCTCGCCAATCATAATATGACACCTGTATGCTTCAGCATAGCAAAAGTGCAGTGTCAAAGACACCCGTATGCTTCGGCATAGTAAAAGTGCAATGTCAAATGCTTAACATCTTGGATATTTCTTTTCTCTCTTTTTATGCCCATGCATGATATACTAAAAATAAAAGAAAATATGCAAAGAAAAAATAAAAAGCAAAAAGATAAAAAAAAAATGCTTTATATTTGATTGCAAGTGTGTTTTCTAGGAGATATGGGAGTTATAGGATGTACCTCGAAGGTGATAGTCCCCTTCAAACAGTTTTGATTGTGTGTGAGTTAAATTTATTTTCTCATATCTCAGATCGTCATAACATGTATACACATATGCAATCTTGCAATATTTTTCACACACAACACGTAATATTCTTTGCTACTTTTGATACATGTATAGGTACAATGTGATTTGGTCATCACAAGGTTTTACATGTGCTATTGTATACTCACTAAACTGTTTTGACTTGTTTTTAAAATATAAAATTTGTTAGACTTGTTTAGTGTGTGTGTGTGTTTTGGATCCATGTGTTTTTCACATGTTTTGCATCCTTCTTTTATCTTGTCATCCATAGCATCTTGTTTCATTACATTCTTGCATTTATATGGATTCTTTGTACTCCCTTAATCATCTTTGATCATCTTTATGTTTCTCGGGTGAAGCTTTCTAGCTTCTTGTACCCTTTATCAATCATGACAAAAAGGGAGAAAATTTGTGGAGAATATGTGGTTTCTTTTTAAGATTCTACATGTTAGGGGGAGAAATACATTCCTTTGATAGGGGGAGTGTTTACTTCTTTCTTCTTGTACCTTAGGTCTTGTGACCATTTGATTATGATAAGAATTTAGACCCCTTAAACCAATCGGATTAACCTAGTTAATTAGCCAATTGATTAATTTAGTCAATTTAAGCAATTCTAGGTTATCACAAATATACAATCATATTAAAAGTATAAAGCAGTGAAAATATAAAAGACACAATGATATGATCACCCAGGAAACCACACGGTAAAAACTTGGGGAGGATTTGACCTAGCTATCCTCAAGGTAAACCTAAAACCATTATGCGAAAGAATCGAAGTTAATACAAAAGGACTTACAGGCTCCCCGCTTTCCATTCTGGAGTGGCTTCTCCGCAGTAGTTAAGGCTGTTGGCGTAATTACCCTTGCTGTACTACCGGCTTGATACCACTGGTTGGCATCGTTTATGCTTGTGAATAGGACAGTGTCTGATTTGTATGTTGGAGACCTGGCTAGTGGGAAGGTTGAAATATGGAATAAGATAATCGTGGAGGGGTTTTGTTAGATTCTGACTCAGTGTCAGACATGGTTGGTGGGAAGAGTGACAGAATGGAAAATTTTGTTGTTGGTCGATTAAAGACATGCGAAGATGAGGAGGGAATGGTAATGGAAACACTGGACCTGGCTGGTGAGAAGAATGACATTTTAAGTGCTTCGTGGGATTCTGAACGATGTATGGTGGGAAGAGTGATGCAATGGAAATGGAAAGTGACGAGTGCTCTATTAGTGATTCACTTCTTTCTTCATTAATTGTTGGACTACCAGGGTCTGAGTTGTTATTGCTGGCAACAAATTCTGCAACCAAAAATCACACAATACAAAACAATAAAAATTACATGGTATTAAGTTAATGTGATTTTCTTCTAACGCGAAATTCTTTGAAACTTTACCTGGATCAACTTGGTTCTGCCGCATACCAATGTTGGAGATTGACACAGCTAAATTGGGAGAGAGAGAGACAGAGAATTGGGTATCAAAATAGTGTGTTTAAGGAAAAGAATGACAAGGAAATTTCCCCTTCGCTGAAGAGGTTTTTTCCGAGCGACAAAGTGCATTTGATAGCTTTATTTGTGAGTCAAAAAAGTGAGCGGCTTGGCCTTTATTTACTTGCCGACAGAATTCACATCTCGCTACGCGGTCTCAATTGCTGTACACTGTACAGTAGGGCCATACTTCAATTGGGTTGTTCAGTTTTCACCATAGATTGACTCTAATGGCTTGGGATTTTCAATTGCTTTTTTTGAGTGTGGTAATGCTGAAGCTGTTTAGAGCCTTACAGCAAGGATGTTCTGCCTTTGTGCTCCGTTTGGCCATCTCATAGAGAAAACTCACTATCCGGTTCAAGGAATCCAACTTAGTCAATTTGTACAAGTAATTAATGTAGCTTTGGCGGCTGATGTCACTGTTTGTTAAGCAAGTTATCCATAAATTTCTAACTTTATATCAAAAAGTATTCCCATATTTTCCATTTTCTAATGAGTTTCTGTAATTTCTTATTTGCCACCAACTTTGGGCAGCTCTTGGAGAGTCATCTGTACCTTGGGTTTGTGCAAACAAGGTACTGTTGAAAAGCTTATAAGATTATATTTATTACAGTACACAATTTTCATCAATCAGATGTCTAAATCAAAATTATTGATGAGGTAGAAATAACTAAACTAAAGTCCAGATGTTTAATTGTTCAAATTGAAAATACAAGAATCAAATTGACACTCACTTTAAAGTCATGGGTGACCTTTATATAAACCCCTTGATTATGATAAGAATTTAGACCCCTTAAACCAATCGGATTAACCTAGTTAATTAGCCAATTGATTAATTTAGTCAATTTAAGCAATTCTAGGTTATCACAAATATACAATCATATTAAAAGTATAAAGCAGTGAAAATATAAAAGACACAATGATATGATCACCCAGGAAACCACACGGTAAAAACTTGGGGAGGATTTGACCTAGCTATCCTCAAGGTAAACCTAAAACCATTATGCGAAAGAATCGAAGTTAATACAAAAGGACTTACAGGCTCCCCGCTTGACTTCCTAATGCTACCCACCAGTAGAACTTACTGACACGACCACGTGTAAGCTCCGAATCCACGGACTTCTTCTTTCTTGGATTCTCCACAAGATACAAGCACCCCCGCTTGTGTTTCTTTAAGCTCCAATGGCAACAACTGAGTTACTTATCAAGATGTTGAAATAATCTCTACCTTGAAAACCCTAAGTTTATGTGAAGGAAAGCTGCTCAAAGATCTCAGAAGAGATTCACACAAACCGTAAAATATGAGCAACAAAGACTTAGAGAGGATTGGGTACAAAACCCTAGATACAAAAGAGGCACTCTCTTCTCTCTCTCAAGAGTCTCAAAAACGTGGCTTAGGGTTTCCTTTATATAGTGGGAGAAGTAGATCTGAAATCCTAATCCTTAATGGGCTTAAGCTACTGTTTGGGCCGACTTAAAATTATGCAGATACGATTTCGATTGATCGGGCCTGTTCTTCGATCGATCGAACTAGGCAGAATATGAAGTCTTCTTCCTGCAGCTTGTATGTTCTTGAATCTTGACTTGAATCACCTTGAACATTGTCTAATAAAACCTATAGACTCTAAGATCTATATCTAGACAAGCTTGTGTTCACGATTTGCCAATTGTTGTAAACATTTAGAACCTAACAGTTTACATACATTGTGCTTATCTTTGATATTTATATGCTGATGTATGTCTTCTTCACTTACCTTTACATGTGTTGTTTCTTTTCTTTCTTCATACACATGTTTCTTATACTTGTATGCAAAATATTATTTCTGTTTCACACTAAGATGCCTTGATGAGTTTTGTTTAAAGTGTTTCAGAAATACAGGTTGTCAAAGTCTACTTTCCATAAACTCTCTTCTTGCAAAGTTTTTCAAGAGTTTGTGCTAGGATAGATTTTATTGTATTCAACAAGCGACTATGAGTTGAATGATTTATGATTTCTCTCATATGTTCATTTATTTATTGTGGTTTTGTCACGAATTGCCAAAAGGGGAGATTGTTAGGACATATGTGATTCACATGTTAGGAACATATGTCACTATTTTATGCAGTTGGCTAATCCTTTGACAAAACGCACCTTACTTGTATTTAGGTAGATTTAGGATGTGTTTAATACTTCAAGAAATCTTGTTTCAAGATCAAGTGTTGAAGTCATCAAGTCTGTCCAAGAAAAACAAGCTGAAGTGCAAAATCATTAAATCTCGACACTTGCTCGATAGCTCCTCGACACCTGGCTATCTGTCGAGATCTTCAGCTGATGCTTATCACAATCTCGATAGCTTCTCGATAGCTGGTCGATAGCTGCTATCTGTCGAGGTTACGGGAATTCAAATTTCTGTTTTTGGGCAAGGCTTTTGTATTTGTGTAAGGTTTCTTTTCTCACAACCCTAGACCTATATAAGGCTTATTTTAGAGGCCGTCACATAAGAGAATACAACGAGAACATATGCAAAAAGGTGATTGATGCCTTATTCTCTCTGAAAGAAGTTACTGCGTCTTTACACCTTAGGGTTTTGTAACCAAGTGCTTCTTGATCTTCATTGTTGATGAAGTGAAGAACTTTGCAGCCAACATTCTTCTTCCTCAAGTTGGGGAGTGAGTCACATACTGGGATTTGTGCAAAGGAGTTAGTCACGTACTAGGATCCGTGCAACAACAAAAAGGGTGGCGTTCATATATTAAAAAGTTCAGAGGTTTTGAAGCAGTAAAAGGTTTCTACTGTGAGTTCATCTACAGGGATTGTAGAGTCTAGGGACAAAGGTTTTGTACTAGATTTGAAACTTCTCTTTACTATAGTGAATTATTTTTCGGGAAGGTTTCCCCCCAGGTTTTTTACTGTGAAACTGGTTGGTTTCATTGGTTTTCCTGGATCATCATATCTTATCTTCTTTATTTTTCCGCTGCATGATTTTGACATGATATTGATGTTTGTTTGTTATTAACAAGGTTTATTCATAATTAATTGGGTTTAAAACTTGTTAATTTTATCAACCGGGATCTAAATTTCCCATCAATAAAGAGTTCATGTAAATAGAAGTCGTGAGATTTATTATTCAATTGACAATCATTAGGAGAATAATAAATCTCATAGCGATCCAATTCAATATGTCTTAACTCTTAAAACATATCAACACATTAACTAGAAGTCTCCACTTCCATGATCAAGACAAATCATCTTAGTTGATATGTTATAGTCTTCGCAGATGAAACACCCAAATTTCATCACTAACTATGAACTAAAATTCTGAGTTTACAAAAAACCTGTAATTTATATCTTCTGTGACTTTTCACATAAATCACATACAATACATCTCTTGGACAATATGATAATGTCCAAATATTCATGTTACCGTTATTTTAGATAATAATAAAACAACTTTATCAATCACAATATTAAGTTATACATAATGTCATACATAATATCATATATAGCATCATACAATAGGATTTAAGGGCACTAATCCTAACAGGTAATACATCCCTTAAATGCAAAATCTTTGAATTTGAGGGATGCTCTTGTCTAAGGTGCCATAGCTTACTGATGTCACTAGAGTTCATAGTAAAATTGACAAAGAATGTATGTATGGGAAGATGAAAGGAAGGAAGAATAGATTCCAAGTGTTTGAGAAGTTGAATTTTGTAGCAAATGGAGCCTGTTATGAACCTCACCCACACCTATTTTCCTCCAGCATGTAAGGTCCTATATGAAGCAAAAATTTCATAGTTTAACAAGACAACATTGGAGATTTTGAGTAAGCTAACATATAATAAATTGACGGAAATTGTAGGCATACATAGGACATTTTCAAGAAAAAGGCTGGATGAAATTCCAACAATTCCTATGAGAATTACGGTAGCTATTTCACCATTTGGAAGTTCCACACCACAATGCTTAAAAAATGTGATAGTGGTAAGTGTAGTTACAGAATGCACAATGTCTTCTGTAGCCCCAGTATTCACACCCCAAGTATCTCCCCCATATGCATGTCTACTAACCACATTTTTCAGAAAATATCTAATGCCTAAAATCACAACTGAAATCGAGACTATGAAAGTTCTGCCAAGAAGGAAAATTACCTTCGATAGAAGTGGAGTGAGTGGTTAGCTGAATTACATTGTTGATCATGTCAGTTTCTTTATTAGTGAAAGCAAAATTGCTTGACTGAATCTGAGTTCCCAGCATAGCCAAGAACAGTTGACATTGCTCCTGAGTGAATGGGAATGAAGTAGAAGCAAAACTAGAATTCTTTTCAACTTGTTCATCTTGAAGATTGACTTGGTGTACAACTGAGGAATTCTTGCCCTTTGGCTTGAAGCCGGGAGGGTAGCCATGGATCTTGTAACACTTTTCAACAGTGTGACCCATCATTCCATAGTGATTGCAAGTGGGCTTTTCTTTCCCCTTAGAGTTCTTGTTATTTTTATTTCTTGAAGAAGAAGATAACTCAGTAACTAGGGTTGATGATTCCACATGAGGACCTGAATTGTTTCCCACAATACAGTGCATTTTTTCCTTTAAGAGAGTGAATTACTATCTGCAAACCCAATTCAATTTAAGTCTTTGAAGCTTGCCGTAGGGATTGTGTTATTTCTATTTGTTCTGCTTGAAAGAATGATACTATGGATTTTTTTCCCTCGAATGAGAGCAATTTAGGAAGCCTCCACATTGTCAATGATATCACAATTTATATCTCTTGCTTTTCCATCAGATTCCCAAGTTCAAATTCTCGAAACTCCTCTCCCTCTCCTTCCATGCACCCGTTTGTGTCAAGATCATGACAAACAGAAATCAAGTATGAGACAATTTGAACCAGCAGTGATTAAACAAAAGCAATCAGGGCAAGCATCAGTGGTTGAACGAAGGAAATACAAGTAGAAGATAAACGGCAGTAGCATAACTCTAAATTGACAGAAACGACATGTAGTTTTAGCTCATTGTACATATTTCTTTAGTGTTTAAACGTTCCACACGTATCAGAGTTAGTTAGGCTTTCTGTTATTTCTGTTTTGGTAGTTTTGTTAGTTAAGTTAGTTGCTCTGTTTTCTGGGCTTGTACACGACTTGTGTATATAAACATTTTCTCTGGTAATTAATGAGATTGAGGAATCATTTTTCACCAAATAAATCTTTGATATTCTGTCCACGGGTACTTCCCCAATCCATGCGGCATGTTTTCTGATACGCTCCCAATATATAGACCATTCTGGAGTGGCTTCTCCGCAGTAGTTAAGGCTGTTGGCGTAATTACCCTTGCTGTACTACCGGCTTGATACCACTGGTTGGCATCGTTTATGCTTGTGAATAGGACAGTGTCTGATTTGTATGTTGGAGACCTGGCTAGTGGGAAGGTTGAAATATGGAATAAGATAATCGTGGAGGGGTTTTGTTAGATTCTGACTCAGTGTCAGACATGGTTGGTGGGAAGAGTGACAGAATGGAAAATTTTGTTGTTGGTCGATTAAAGACATGCGAAGATGAGGAGGGAATGGTAATGGAAACACTGGACCTGGCTGGTGAGAAGAATGACATTTTAAGTGCTTCGTGGGATTCTGAACGATGTATGGTGGGAAGAGTGATGCAATGGAAATGGAAAGTGACGAGTGCTCTATTAGTGATTCACTTCTTTCTTCATTAATTGTTGGACTACCAGGGTCTGAGTTGTTATTGCTGGCAACAAATTCTGCAACCAAAAATCACACAATACAAAACAATAAAAATTACATGGTATTAAGTTAATGTGATTTTCTTCTAACGCGAAATTCTTTGAAACTTTACCTGGATCAACTTGGTTCTGCCGCATACCAATGTTGGAGATTGACACAGCTAAATTGGGAGAGAGAGAGACAGAGAATTGGGTATCAAAATAGTGTGTTTAAGGAAAAGAATGACAAGGAAATTTCCCCTTCGCTGAAGAGGTTTTTTCCGAGCGACAAAGTGCATTTGATAGCTTTATTTGTGAGTCAAAAAAGTGAGCGGCTTGGCCTTTATTTACTTGCCGACAGAATTCACATCTCGCTACGCGGTCTCAATTGCTGTACACTGTACAGTAGGGCCATACTTCAATTGGGTTGTTCAGTTTTCACCATAGATTGACTCTAATGGCTTGGGATTTTCAATTGCTTTTTTTGAGTGTGGTAATGCTGAAGCTGTTTAGAGCCTTACAGCAAGGATGTTCTGCCTTTGTGCTCCGTTTGGCCATCTCATAGAGAAAACTCACTATCCGGTTCAAGGAATCCAACTTAGTCAATTTGTACAAGTAATTAATGTAGCTTTGGCGGCTGATGTCACTGTTTGTTAAGCAAGTTATCCATAAATTTCTAACTTTATATCAAAAAGTATTCCCATATTTTCCATTTTCTAATGAGTTTCTGTAATTTCTTATTTGCCACCAACTTTGGGCAGCTCTTGGAGAGTCATCTGTACCTTGGGTTTGTGCAAACAAGGTACTGTTGAAAAGCTTATAAGATTATATTTATTACAGTACACAATTTTCATCAATCAGATGTCTAAATCAAAATTATTGATGAGGTAGAAATAACTAAACTAAAGTCCAGATGTTTAATTGTTCAAATTGAAAATACAAGAATCAAATTGACACTCACTTTAAAGTCATGGGTGACCTTTATATAAACCCCTTTAAAGAGAATTGCGTTTGATAGCTTTATTTGTGAGTCAAAAAGCGAGCGACTTGGCCTTTATTTACTTTGCCGACAGAATTCACATCTCGCTACACGACCTCTATTGCTGTACCCTGTACGGTAGGGCCATACTTCAATTGGGTTGTTCAGTTTTTACCATAGATTGACTCTAATGGCTTGGGATTTTCGATTGCTTTTTTTGAGTGTGGTAATGCTGAAGCTGTTTAGAGCCTTAGAGCATTCTCATCAAGGTTTGCAAAAAATTTAGCATTTACCATCTCAAAACTCATTTTTGTAACATATAACACCTTACTTTTTAATACAACCTACATCAAAACTTCTAGTTTTTTTTACCATTTTCATTTAAATAATTTTTCTTTATTATTTTTCAATAATTTTTTTATTTTTCCTCTCTATCGTCTGTCTCTCTCTTTCTCACAGCACCGCCGACACCACACTACCAACCACCCACCACCCATACCACAACCACCACTAACAAAAAAAGAAAAAAAAAATCACAGCAAAAACCTCCACATCCACGTCCACATCCACCCACAACCACCAAATCCACTCACCACCACCAACCACAGCAAGAGAAAAAAAAAAAAAAACCCTCCACCATCGCCGCCACCAACAAACCCACTAGCAGTGAAAGCTTCTCCTCTCTCTCAAGATCGGCTTGTAGGCTTCAGATTGCCGTGGGATTCAGATTGTCGTGGGCCGTGGGTGGGGTTCAAATTGCAATGGGTGGCCGTGGGTGGGTTCAGATCACCGTGGATTGCTGTGGGTGGCTTCAGATCATGTGTGTGGCTGTGGGTTGGTTCAGATCACGAGTGGCCATGGGGCCGTTGCTCACCGTGGGCCGCCACGGTTTGCTTGCCTTGGGCCGCCGCGGTGATGGTCAGTGGCTAATTTGGGGTCAGTCACAAATTAACCATGGGTTTGTGATTTGGACGGTCATTGACTATCAACCATGGGTTTGAAGAGAGAGAGAGAGAGAGAGAGAGAGAGAGAGAGAGCTCCACTTGAATAAAAAAATATATATAAATTTTACAATTGGTGAACAGTGCGGTCTCAAATATGAGACCGCACTGTTCACCAATGCCAAAAATTCTAGCATTTGAAAACCTTGATGGAGCAAGCTTTTGGGTCAAAAATGCTAAAAAAAAAAGCATCTTTTGGCATATAGAACCCTTAATAAGAATGCTCTTACAGCAAGGATGTTCTGCCTTTGTGCTCCGTTTGGCCATCTCAAAGAGAAAACTCACTATCTGATTCAAGGAATCGGACTTAGTCAATTATGTAGCTTTGGCGGCTTATGTAACTGTTTGTTAAGCAAGTTCATATCAAAAAGTATTCCCAAATTTTCCATTTTCTAATGAGTTTCTGTAATTTCTTATTTGCCACCAACTTTGGGCAGCTTTTGGAGTCATCTGGACCTTGGGTTTGTGCAAACAAGGTACTGTTGAAAAGCTTATAAGATTGTATTTATTACAGTACAAAATTTGCATAAATCAGATGTCTAAATCAAAATTATTGATGAGTTAGAAAGAACTAAACTAAAGTGCTGATGTTTAATTGTTCAAATCGAAAATACAAGGATCAAATTGACACCGACTTTATAGTCACTAGTCGTAGACTCACGCATTGCATGAGATAAATTTTTTTTTTTTTTAAGGTGATCTTATTAAATATATTTGGGGTAATAAGTAATAACACTCTCTCATTCTGTTTATATTAATAATTGAATATTTTAAAATATTTTAAATTTATTTAAGAATCTATTTATAAATGTTTAACCATGGTTAGTAAAGACGCTTCTCATAACTTTAGAATTAAAATACAAATTTATAAAATACCAAAACATTTGAAATGACAAATCTCTCCATAACTCATTGGGAAAAGAAAAGGGAAAAAAAAAAAGAAAAGAAAAAGCAAAAGACATTACTTAATATTTTGAAATACATTTTAATTTAAAATTTTAAAATTAAGGATAATTTTGGAACCTACCTTAAGCACAAGCAGGTTAGTATACAATATTTTAATATTAATTTCACAAAGTTTGGTCAAAAAAATGTAAAAGATGAAAATATTTTTTCCTTTCAAGTTTGAGGTAGTGTCATTTCCTTAAGCCTCAAGGAAGAGGAATGTAATTACCCCTATGTTATTATTATTGTACATGTTGTTGTTGTTGTATACATTTTTTTAACCTTTACATATCTTTCTTTTAATGTGAATCTTTACATATATCTTAAGTAAACTTTATATATTCCACTTCTTTATATGTGTAAAATCATAGACTACTACTTCATAATGATGGTAGCTAATTAGTTTTATCACTTTTTTTTTTTTCATAATTTCATTTATAATGTTTTTTACTATTATCATATATTTACTGGCTAATGATTTTTATAACAAAGGTGTCAAATGAGATGTAGCATCGTTTAATTTATTAGATTTTTAAATGTAATTGTTTATGAAGATTATATTTACACACACACACACACACACATATATAAAGTTAAATGAAATGTCAAAAAAGGGATTTTAAAATTTTCTAACTTTATTTCTTATGTAATTTCTATTATTACATGAGAACATCTCCTTTTAGTTATGAATTAGAGTTTGATTAGTTTTAAGTTTAAATATATTGCTATGATTGTTTTAATTATTGATTCAATATTTTAAGTGAATGTAACATTGATTTTATTGCACTATAAAGTTTTTATGTTCTCCATATTGGTCATATTTATTTTTTATTTTTACTTCTCCTTACAACCTCTTTGTTTTCCAATTAATAGTTACTAATTGACATTTGATCTCTCTCTCTCTCTCCTCTCTCCATAGCAACCTACTGTTTTCCAAAATTTGATGATGATTTTATTGCATTAAATATGCATTGTAGTTTTTTTTTTTTTTTTCATTTAATTTTGCTACCCTTAAGTTAGTATATCCATAACTATTCTTTATATTATATTTGGTTTGATATCCTTTTTCCTTTTTTTCATTTAGTGTTTCCCAATTGGCATTTGTTTTGTATTATATTTTTCCTTTGATGTATTGAGTTTGAGAATGAGTGTGTCCCTAGTATTACTCCACTTATGAGGACACTTTTTTTTATTGAATTTAAGTAAAATTTTTAATTTTTAATTTTTTAAAAATAAAATGGAGAGGAAAATATAAATAATTTAATGATATGGAAGATGTGGGAGATGAATAGTGATATTAAGCTAGAAGGTAGTGGGGAGATGAAAAGATAGAAGTAAGGAAAAAGCCTGGACAAAGTGTAAATGTTAAAAAACAAAAGTACAATTTTTAAGGATAATTTTATTGATTGAATTAAATAAAATATTCCATGTTTAATTATTAAAAATAAAAAAAGAGAGAAAATATAAATAATTTAGTGATGTGGAAGATGTGATTGAATTTAATGTTGAATAACATAAGATGAGAAGAAGAACAAAAGTAAAAAAAAAAAAAAAATATATATATATATATATATATAACAATAAATACCAATAAAGAGAACATTGCACATAAAAGATTTTTTTTTTCTCATAACTCTAATTAAGATTGATGGTTTTTTTTTTTTAATATGTGTTTTTGTATTGTGTTTTTCTAATTTCCCATTAGAAAGTCTTTTCTTTCCCTTTTATACTTTTGATTGAATTTTGGTTTGAATTAATACTTAGTTGTTTTAAGAAATAGGAATTTGAATATGCCTACCAGTTTTTTGACTAATAAATTATTATAAAATCTATTTTTTATTTCTTTAGTTTTATTTTAATTTTGGTTAAGTTAACATTGTAATTTTGTGATGATTTTTTATTATTATAATAATTTCCTTATTCCTTAAGAGATGAGTTGTATATTAAGCAAATGTAACACACTACAACAAAGTTAGAAGAATATGGTTCACCTTAAAAAATTAATGAAATGAACAAAAAAAAAATATATATATATATATATATAAATGATATATTTGTAGAGATAGAAAGATTTTAAAAAATAAGTGTAAAAGTCTTTTCATTTTTTCTTTTCTTTTTTTTTTCTTTTTTTGAAAAAAAGACAATGCTTGAAGTAATTGTTACTTTTTATATATTACACTTCATTGCATAATATTTATATTCCCACACATTGCGCAGGTCTGGGGCTAGTTTCCTATAAAAACTAAATGATTCTACAGGTCTTCTATTGGGAATAAATTCTAATCTTAGGTTGCTAAATGCAAATGTAGTAGAAACATGGTGAGAGAGAATAGTGGGCTGTGCTCATCGTTAATGTAATAAGCATGTGATATGATTGTGGGCTTCCTTTATAGTAGGATCTTTTGTTGCTCTTAGAGCAAACAAAATGATGCCTTATCCCCACCCAAAATGTTTTCCTATAATGATAAGCTTTATATTTTAACCTCTAAGAAATGCAATGCAATGGCCAAATGATATGCCCCTTTAATATATTGTCTCTAATCAAATAAACAAAGGCTCCTATCCCCTTTAGGTATAGGTTTATACGGAATTCAATTGTTTTCAATTTTTTTTCTTTTCTCTATAAGAAAGAACCATCAACCTTAACTAAAGCAAAAAAAAAAAAAAAAAAAAAAAAAAAAAAAAAAACCATCAACATTAATTAGAGTTATAAGAAAGAACAAAAATAGGATAACATTTAACAATTAAAGAGAAAAAAAAACAATTTAAAAAACAAATCTAAATGGCATTTACCAATGTGGAGTTTTAAAGAACTCTTGGGTTACCTAGAATATAATAGAGAAAATAAAAATGAGACTAATACTAATTCTAGGAAACATATATAGAGAAATAGAAATAAGGATGCTAATTAAAGAACATTGGCAATACCATCAATTCCGTTTGAAGCTTAATCATAGCTCCACTAATTTGCTGACTTTCAACTTTTGGCTGGTATATATTTAGGCATTCTCTAATGTTGTAAAATTCCTCATTGTCTGGTTTTACTTGAATTACGGCAAACTACCCGATTAAATTAAGTGAGAAAATGAGCATAATGATTCTAGTGTAGAAAAAGAAAAGAAAAGAATCGATTCCCAAAGATTAGTAATTTGGCGTAAATAGAAGAATGTATAATAAAATTCATCAAAACATTGAGAGAGAAAGAGAGAGAAAACCTTTTTTTGAATTCCAGCAAACTGCCCAATTAAATTAAGTGAGAAAATAAGCATAATGATTCTAGTGTAGAAAAAGAAAATAAAAGAAACGATTCCCAAAGATTAGTAATTTGGCATAAATAGAAGAATTTATAAAAAAGACAGACAGAGAGAGAGAGAGAGAGAGAGAGAGAGAGAGAGAGAGAGAGAGAGAGAACCTTTTTTGTGAGAGAAAACCATGCATAGAATGGAATAGATAGTTACAAATTTATAGTAAGAGAGTGTGAATAAGAAGAGACAAAATAAAGGAAAGAGAAGAGAAAGAAGAATAATAATATTTATGTAGAGGGTAGTGGAGAGATGAAAAGAAGAAGAATAGTATTTATGTAGAGGGTAGTGGGGAGATGAAAAGATAAGGGTAGAGAAAGATTAGAAAAAGTGTAAATATTAAAATAAAATAAAAAGTAAATGTTAAAAATAATTATAGGAAAATTGAAAAGAAAATGATAATGGGGTGGACGCTGATGTGGCTTAACTAGAGCGTAGCAACAATAAATGCTACATTTCAGCTTTTAGATATATATAGATATAGATGGGTGACTTTTGTATAAACCCCTTTATTTTAATAGGGGTAAACCTCACAAATTGTCTACAAGAATGCTAAAGAGGCTATAGCTTGTGTTCTATACATGGTCTATTGGTCTCTAATATCTAATTCCAAATTAACAGATGACCCATTTAATACTAAAAATATGTTCCCCTCCCTGACTATAAGGATTGGGTATATGATATCCACCTTCTTATTGCTATATATATATATATATATGTTTGTGTGTGAAAGGGCATCAAAGCTAGATAACAGTTCCATCACTACAAAACGCGGGGGTATTAGGCCGCAGTTTTTTGGGCCGCGTTTACAAAAAAGCGGCCATAGAAGTACTACAACCCCGTTTTTATAAAACGGGGCCTAAAGACTCTTCCTAAAGCCCCGTTTTAAATGCGAGGCCATAGAACGTGTTTATAGCCGCGTTTTATGGAACAATGGCCCCGTTTCACACGCGGCCAGATATGGTCGCGTTTAAAAAACACGGCTCTAGGCCCTTCCCATTTTAATATTTTGGCAAACGTTTTTTTTTTTTTTATATGTTAACTAGAGTCGCGTTTTATACACGCGGCTTTAAATTAGGTCTGAAGCAGCGTGTTCTAAACGCGACTCTAACTATGGTCTAAAGCCGCGGGTTTAAAATGTAGCTTTATCCAAGGATTGGGCCGCGTTTTTAAAACGAGGCTTCAGGTTTTGCCTAAAGCCACATTTTAAAATTGTAGCTTTAGGCTTTGTATATATACAATTTTGTCAAGCCTCCATCTCAAGACCCCGATCTGAATTCTTACAAACAAGCCTCCAGAGACGATCTCAACCCTCGGTTCACCCTCCATTTTCGATCTGAAGCCCTCACCCTCACCTTCCATCTCTGGTCTCACCCTTACCCTTACCCACCATCTCCGATCGCAACCCTCACCCCCGCCTTCCATCTTTGTTCTCACCCTCCATCTCCGATCTAAAGCCCTCACCCTCACCCTCCGTCTCCAGTCTCACCCTCACCCTCCATCTCCGATCTAAAGCCCTCACCCTCACCCTCACCCACCATCTCCGTTCTCACCCTCACCCTCCATCTCCGATCTCAACCCTCGCCATCCAAGCCTCCATATCCGATCTCAACCCTCACCCTCCATCTCCGATCTCAAGCCGACACACCCCACCGTCATCGCACAGGCAAAGTCCGTGCCTCGTGTCTCTCTCTCTCTCTCTGTGAAATCAGACAAAGCTGAGAGAGACTCAAATCCGATTCTGCAAGGTACACTTTCTCTGGCTTTTCATTTTCATAGAATTTTTTTTTCTATATTATACCCATGGCTGACCTCAACTTTCTTGCTTGCATGTGGGTCTCTCATGATGTTAAGCATTCACATCACAAGGGTCACCGAGGACTGACTTTGAGTTTTGGAAGACTTTGTGACCGGTGAGTTTGAAAAAAGTTTCAAATACGGTCTTGTTTTACTGTTTGGCTACATGTTGTTCCCGGTGATTTAATGTTGTGTCTCTGTTGAAAGTCCGGTTTTGTTTGGTTGGTGAGATTGACGAAATTTTTTAACGTGATTTGGGTATTTTAATGTGATTTTTCCAAATTATATTGTTTAGAAATTTTTTCCTCTCATATTATTTCTTTTCTATTCATAATTATATATTTTCTTGGATCATGAATTGGGATTGAATCCTCACTTGTGCAAGAATTTAAAAAGTGACAAATTTTGTGCAATTTGAATCAGTGATATATTTTTCTTTTTTTTTTTGGGATTTGTACGTGTAACTTTTTTTTTTTTTTTTTAGCTTTCTTTATTTTTAAAAATTGAAGAATTTATATATGAGATAGCTAGGCCCCAAGAACTGGTATGCTTTGTAAAGATTAAGCAAATGCCTGGGGAAACAGATTAATTATATATTGTATAGAAAGTCGGAAATGACTTAAGGCTTTAAAATTATATATCAATGAAGTCATGGAATGTTTGGATATTACGAGACCCTTCTGTGTTTTCATTTGCATCACAGTTTGATGAACTCAATTGTAAATTTCTCCATGTACAAGGAAATTGAAGGAATTATCATTTTGTGAAATAGGTTGAGGTTCTCTTATTATTACGCCATTTACTTTGAAGGAATTTCTCCATGCATAAAACAATTAAATATTCTCTGACTAAATAGTAGTAGTGAGAACTTAAGGTATGCATGTTCCTATGTGTACATCGAATATTAGTGTAAGGAGGACAGGAAGTAGCACTAAGTAATCCAATTAATTGGGAAAAAATCACCCACATACACATACTTCGCATTCAACATATGAACCCAAGCTTTGTCTTGATTTGTTGCTAGTGACCAGCCAATCTTTGGCTAGTAAAGCTCTATTAAAGTCTTCCATTCTTAGCCCCAATCCACCATACTCTTTTTGGTTTAAAATGCTGCCACTCCAAGATTTTGGAGCTAAGGTGTTGCTGTTACCTAATCCCTCCCCACATGTAAATTTCCTCAAGCAAGCATTGATTGATTCACAAACAGATTTAGAAAGGTATACTAGAATGTGAGCTCATCTACTTTTCTGTGAGCTTTTTAATTGTATTAATGTGCCTATATGATATGAAAGTGGGCTTTGGCATCTGATTATTTGACACACAATCTCAACTCCCAATAGTTATGAATCAAGGAAAACTATATTCATACAAAGCTACCCATATAGGAAATCAACGAAGCACCATAACACTTATACAGTTGAGATTCACACCATCGTCATCATCTAAACAAACCAAAGTTTCTGAACTATTTTATCACACTATATCCACATCTCTAACTACCTTGAAATTCCAGTACTTGGGGACTTTTAACCATGAATTTAGAACTTATCAAAAGGGTGGGAAAAAAAGAAAAGATCTATGCCTCAAGCCAGAATGCAGCAGGGTGATATTCAAAGTATTTAGAACAGAAAATTATATGTGCTGAATTCACTAATTGAACCTTTAGTCTCATGATACCAAGTGAAGTAATAATAGTTATGAGAAGGTTGCCACAAAAATCAATGTAAATTGGCTTTATTTATTTATTTTTATAAAGGCTATTTTCCAGGATGGTTTCTCAATCAACCAGTTCAAATCATTTGAACCTCACAACTCATAACATTGAACAGTGTGAATAAAGAATGTGCTTGAGTAAACCAAAATAGAGCTCCAAAGAACATATTTATCCAACTTATCAATAAGGTATCTCCCCAATCAATCCACTATGAACCAATTGAACCCCAAATCTCAACACCTGTGCATGCCTTACCCAACTGCATCACAGCACCTATGCATCAATGCATGAACAAATCATTTGCATGTTCATGGCATTTCAAGTGATCAAAGCCCTAATCTAGCATGTGAAGAACAAACAACAAACAAAGCATGAAAGTAAAGACATATTAGTATAGAAAACTGAGGCAAACAGAGACATATTAGGATAGAAAATTAGGGTTTCTAGACATGATTAAGCTGAGGTGACAAGTAGAGAATCTGTTATGCAATCACATAAGAAAATTTAGTAATTCAAGGCTTTATGTAGTAATCTTTTAATATATATATATGTATATATATAACCGAAGCCTTTGGTAGCTCCACAATTTTAGTGCCGTGGAAAAAAAAAAAAATTATTCTTTTTAGTGTTTTATTATATTAGAATTTATAAATTTAACTCCCCGATCAGGATACAATAATACAACTCCCTCATCAGCCTTCACATCGCCTTTTTTTTTTATAATTCTTTTTAATGTTTTATTATTATATTAGAATTATCAATTTAGAACCCTAATACAAGTATACAACTCCCTCTTCAGCCTTCACTTCTAAACCCCACAACCTCTCTATTTTCTAATATACGCTAGCACCCCAAAACTCAGATCCTCCCACCGCTACCACCACCATGGATCATCGCCACTGAATTGATTTCTCTTTGCCTCTCCATTGTTGCTCAATCCAGCCCATCATATTCTATGTTGGCAAATTATTTTGAGTTAATTAAAACATGTTTTTTACTCTCCTTAATTTCTATTTATTGCTCTCTCTCTATCCGCTTCAATTTTTCATGGAATTTTGTTAGTTTGTGGCTGTGGGTTGCTCTAGATTTAAGTTTTTTTTTTTTTTCTTTTGCAGATTTCCACGTTTTCTTCTTCTTCCTTTGTTGTTAAATCTATGGCAAAGAAGAATCATGAAATTTTTGTAATTAGATTTTCTTTTTCCCTTTTTTTTGTATGCAATTTTTATTGGATTTTTGGTTTCTTGGGATTCTTCCATTTGGTTTTAATTCTGGGTTTGTTTTAGTTGATATATAGTGTTTTTCCCATCTTCATTTTACATTGGTTTGGATTTTCTTTTTCCCTTTTTTTGGTTATGCAATTTTTATTAGATTTTTGGTTTCCTAGGATTCTTCTATTTGATTTCAATTATGGGTTTGTTTTGGTTTGATATATAGTGTTATTGTCATCTTCATTTACATTGGTTTTCCCTTTTTATAAATTATTATAATCTCTGGGTCTTCTAATATGATAGCCTATGGAATGTTATGTTGGGGCTGCTGCTATTTTGGATTCTGTGGGAATTTTTTTTGAAGGTTGGGGTTGGTTAGTATAGTTGTTTGAGATTGCTAAACATGTGTTTGATAGAATGCTCAGGTGTTTGTTCTCTGATTCTTCTTTGCCAATTCATTTGTGGTATTTCTTGAACAAGTTTGGAATGCTTAGGTGTTTGTTCTCATATTCATTTGTAATATGCCTTTTGTTCTCTGTTTAAAAGAATTTAGCTACAAGAAATTACAAAAGGCTATGGTTTGATATATAGTGTTATTGTCGTCTTCATTTAAATTGGTTTTCCCTTTTTACAAATTATTATAATCTCTGGGTTGTCTTATATGATAGCCTACTGAATGTTATGTAGGGGCTGCCGCTATTTTGGATTCTGTGGGAATTTTTTTTGAAGGTTGGGGTTGATTAGTATAGTTGTTTAAGAGTTATATAACTCAATTATATATGATTATGCAAGATGGGCATGGGATTAGATATTATAAATTTGAGGCAAAGATTCAAAGAGATGGTTAAGAGAGACTTAACAAATAGCAAACTTTAATGAATACCTCTATCATTATGCAAAATCAAAAGGCATATTACAGATTTTTAATCTTTTGGCTTCATAACCGACCTTGCCTATTTATGTGGTGTCATAGTACCTTTTAATTGGAGTATGTACATGAAATCTTTTAACTTCATAACCAAACTTGCCTATTTATGTGGTATCAAAAATACATAGGTACCTACAAAAACCTGATTTTATGTTTTCAATTTTTAGGCACAAAGGAGCTTGCACAGGCCTTGAGAGAAAAAACAACCCTTGGTTATATTGATGCTAGTGTTGCTGCAACATGGTACTCTCTTTTCTTTTTAAAATTCTCTCTTTTCATTAAGTGTTGTTTTTCTTACACGTACACAAGCTGTTTGATGAAATTTGTAAGTGATTTTTTGTTGTTGTTCTAGAAGTCATAATACATGGAGAGTGGTAAGGAGGAAGATAAGTAGGGAATGTGATGCTGTGTTGTTGATTTAATTAGGGTGAGATGTATTTGTTGGCCTTATTTTCTCAATGTCATTTATTGTGTGATGTAAAAACATGATTGTCATTTTTTTTATGCATTTTCAATTGAACCAGAATGGATTTTTTTTCTCCAACTTAAATGAATGACTAGATTTTATGTACTGTACCTATTCTTCGAACTTGCTTTCAAGTTTCTTATGATTGTATTCTTTAAGAAAACATGTACATACCCAAATTAAAAGGTAGACTCTAACTATTTGTATTAAAAATTCGTTGTTTTTTTCCTCTTGGAATATACTTTTAAATCCTTTATGAGATTTTGTGTTACCAACATTTGCTATAGCTCAGTTTGTTGTATAGTTTATAGTGGTGGAACTACTAAGTGTGTATTTTGGTTTCGACAATGAAATGGTTGGTTTGAGATCTCTAAATGTGAGAAGAATTATCTGCGAAGTTGTGAAGTTTTGTTTAATGGTGGGGAGCAGAATTTTGTGTTGGGCAGGAAGCATAGGCAACCACAAAATTTCAAAGGGTGGTTAGAGATGATCACCTGGAATGGAAGTGGTGGCTGGATGGTATGGAT
Source organism: Quercus suber (assembly GCF_002906115.3). Taxonomy (NCBI): domain Eukaryota; kingdom Viridiplantae; phylum Streptophyta; class Magnoliopsida; order Fagales; family Fagaceae; genus Quercus; species Quercus suber. The sequence goes on from NW_027069537.1 coordinate 472,874, forward strand.
GATAATCATGACATTGAACTTTCCACTGAGATGTGGTTGATTTTGTTTGTTATTGTCGTTATAATATCTATATCCAATGTTGTAGTGTAGATATTTACACACAATTGTTATTTGATAATAACTGTTTGTTATGAGATTCTTCTCTCTTTATCGGTCATTATATTCTCTTGATAGCTATTCCCTTTGGCTCTTATCTTTTAACTTTATTGTGGTCATGTAGAGTTTATTTATTAGCATTTGTATGATAGAGGAAGCTTTCAATAAATATTTTTCATTCTTTTACCATTTTTGCAATAATTGTTACGCAGTAGATTAATTTTCCTTCAATGTTTGATTTCATTTTAAAATAATTTTAGTTGACTTTTGTTAAACTATTCCGTGCATCACACAGGTTAGCTACATCAACATTATTTAAATAAATAAATAAATTCTGAATTTATATTTCTAAAACACGATAATAAATAAAAATAAAAAAATAAAAAAAAAACAACACAAAATCTGATTTGATATTTGTAAAACCCAATACATAAAAGCAGACCCCTTCTCCTTACTCCTAAACAAAGACCCACGGCCCATTCAGGCTTCAAAGTCCTCCATTCTGATTCTCCTTCTCAAGCTCACTCAGCATTCAAATACAAAGAATCTGCAACTGAAGGCAGGATTCTCTGATGAGCAAAATCTGAACCCAAGGTAAGAATTTAGATTCGCTTTCAATCGAAGACCTACTTACTCTGTTATTATTTTCTATATATTGCTCTCTCTCCACTTCAATTGTTCATGTGGGTGATCTACTTTTAGTGTTTTGGGTTGCTATGGCTGAATGTTTCTCCTTAGCGGGAGGAAGTTTTGGTATTTAATCATTTTGATTTAACTTTGATCTTATATTTCAGATGGGTTATTTGTTTTTTTTTTTTTTTTGTTATTAATATGAGCCTTTTAGCGTACCAATTACTTGCATTGGTACCAATTAATGAATTTCCAATAGGTTTAATTCTTTTTCTTGGTGATAGGTTTCAAATTTGCTACATAGAACGTTTGGTCTTTGTTTTCCTTTTTGTTCTTGAAAAGATATAATAATTTCATTGTTAGATGATAGTTGGAAATATTTTCAAATTTTCAATTATTCCAGAAATTTGATTTTCCACGTTCCAGGGATGAAGAAGATCAAGATTTCAAAGGCCAATTTGATGTAAGTCATGGCTTTTGTGATGGGTGGAATTCGGGAAGCCTACAATGATATTTAAATCTTTCAATGGTATCATATACATAATACCAAGTTTTGTAATTTTATATTCCCAGTATTTGATATATTGTTTTAACCAATCCAGTTGATTGCATTAGTTGCGGTGGAGGTTGGCTATTATGGTCAAATTGGAACCAAATGCATGTGGATGAAACTCTGAAGTTAGTAATGGATTTGGTGCAAATAACTTGTACACTTGCTATGGAATATATGGAAGCTTAGAGAAATAATCAGTCTAGATAGCCTGTAGAAGGGTGTACATGGCCTTTGTGGATTTGGGGGCTTCAAGTAGTTGAGGTAAAGTGTGAATTTAAAAGTCTAGTAAATGAAGTAAAGTCAGCTAGACCTAACAATTTGAGCATTGGCCACATCCTTCCTTAATGATGTTAGACTACTTCATAGTTGGTTCTTCTATTAGGAATATATTTTTCTCTTATGGCTTTCCTTGAACAAATGGACCAACAGAGAAGATAGCATGTGAAGCAAAGAACTGGCTGGGTTTTCTAGACAATGATGTATTGGATGGAGGAGCGCCCCCATGTATTAAGACTCTACTAAACAATGATGTACCTGCTCAATGAAAAAAAAAAAAAAAAAAAAAAAGACAACAACAACCCAAACATATTTGTAGCATTTTTCAGTGGAATTTCTTGCTTCCTTTCGGCATTTTTACTATAGTGTTACTCCAAAAAATTTTAAATCAGATTTTTTTTTTCTATTAAAAGTTGTGCTATTACCCCAATCCATTAAAAATCACTACTCATGTTTTAGTTTTAAAGTTGTAATATCTATTGGACAATATAGTATTTTATGTTTCAATGCATTAATATTGTTCCTTTTTTAAAACAAACAAAATTGTCATATTTGAATGATATCTTGAATAATCACTAACTATATATAGTATATTATTAATGTCATCTCTTATTTGTAAGCATTTCATTTAATTATATAAATTATTCCAAGTAAAATAAAATGAAATGAAGATTTGAAATAATATTTTAAATTGCCATAAATAAATATTCAACATAAACTAAAATTAATAGAATTTTGTTTTTAAAATCTTAGTTTCAATATTTTTCCGTGCATCGCACAGGTTAGTCACTAGTAAACTCAATTCGGATGATTTCTTTTCGATTTGTGAATGATGAAAGTTTATGATTTACCTAAATTATAGTGTGATATACCAAGTTATTTTAGACAATTTCCTTAATCCTCTCATACTTTTAAGGTCTATTTTGGAAGAGAATGATGGGTGGAAAAAGTTTATAAATTGAGAGCTCACACACTGAAGAAGCCACAATATTAGGTTATATGTCTTTAGAAAACTTTGATACTTGGTCTTACTACAGTTTGACAGTATTACAATTTGATGGTGGGCATGATATTCCATGTTTATTTCAGACTTTTTGATGTAGGATAGAATCTAGAATTTTTTTTTTTTTTAATAATTTAAATTTTAGTATTTTTATGTTTAAAAAAAAAAACGTTATTTTAGGTTTAAGTGATTTATTTACTTGTTTTTTGGTGCCTTTAATGCTTTTCAAGTCAAATTTGATTCTTGTTATGATTAGGTATTAATTAGGAGTTATTAAAATATATTTTATTATCTGTCAAGTTTTACAGAGCCCTTAAATTGGCCCCTAAGTCTGTACACATTTTTTAACAATTATTTGATCAATAAAATTCTGACTTTTGTCTTTCTATTCTCTGTGGATTCCAGACCCTTTCTCTTTGTGGATTCAAGAAACCCTCGTGAGATTGAGGTTATTTTCAAAAGCAAATGTGTTTTGTTTCTTGTTTTCTAGAGGTAGGCATGTTTTACTTTTTGATGCTTCCATGTTGATAATGCCTTAAAATATATACTTGTTATATATTTATGTGGGCATTATCTCCTTATCATTATGCTTAATTTGTATAAGTAAGCCATGACTTGCATTAATCCCTATTATTTATCTTTACATAATTTCTTAAATAAGACGTCATTCATTGCATGTAGTTTTCTACTTCCAGGAAATTATTTGAAAGAGATAAGTTTACAAGAGTTTCTGAGAGAATGGAGGCCAACTAGAATTAAAGAGGAGCTAAAGGACCATGCTTAAATGTCTAAGGAGGTGTAGCTGGAGTGCTTAGGTTGTTTACCATGTTTGAAAGCTTCAAATAAGAAAAGAAATCAAAGAGGCAAAATCTGAAATGAAAAAAAAAAAAAAAAAAATCAGATTTGAGCATTGATTAGTATTTTTGGTGTATCTCTCTCCTCAAAATTCCAATTGACTCAAGGCTAGATGGGTTGGAACCATGACTTAAATATATACAAAATTCCAGTTTTGAGTTTTTCAAAATTCACAATTTTTGAAGGCTGAAATTAACTCACAATTTGCTACTGTAAATTTGGACGAAAATTAAATAGTAAAAATTTTATTTTCTTTGGAAACTTTTATGTTAGGGTATTTGAAAGGAGGTTGTAGAGAACGAATTTTGCAAAGAAAAAACCTTTTATTTTCCTTTCTCTAATGGCAGCCAAAACTCTTTGCTAGGGTTAAGGGTTATATTTCTTCTATACGGTATGAATATTCAATGTGATTCTTGTTAATATTTTAGACAATGACATATTTAATTTTTCAATTAGATTCCTTTTGATGTATTAGTTCTTCCATACTTTCAATAACTTCAATAATGTTTTTCTTATTGTTTAGATGAATTTCTAATAGTTTCAAATAGAAATCAGGTTTTAAAGTGAAAAGGTTTTTCTAAAAACTATTCTTGAACTATCTCAGTTCAACCGAATCATAGGTTTTTAATTATATAAGAATAATCAATTAAGAAATATATATTTTCTTAGAACACAAAGAATTTCATATCCATATAGGGAAACACCTCAATGCCCTAATATTTACAATATTGATTTAAATCGGTTTTTTATTATTCTTGTTAACAATCACCAAGCAAAAGTACTTTTCTTCCAAACCCAAATTGTTGTTTAATTATATTGTTTTTTAATTTACCCTACTCCTTGTGGTTCGACCTCGATACTCCGAGAATTATATTGCTACAATCTCTTGCACTTGGGAGTGAGCAAGCACGCATCCCACATCACTTTTGGGTATGCTATTAAGTAATGTGTTCCCCTTTAGTGCTTCTTTTAGATACTATTTATCAATTTTATTATATTATTTACCTCATTCGATGCCTTTTTTGTTGCAATGTATGATAAAAAATATTTCAAAGTTATTACTTGAATACCAAAAGAAAATTACAGTTGTATGGTTTTTAGTAATTTTTTTTAGCAAGTCAATGTCATTAAATTTTGTGATAGGTGATCTGCAAGAATAGCAAACTCACAATCCTATCATGTAATTCACAACTTAAATCACAAAAGGTATCCATTCATGATTAGAGAATAACTACCAAAGGCACAATTGCAATTTGATTCTACACACCAACTTGGAATCTCATTGAGTGCCTCATTTAGAACCTATAGTTTATCATTATATAAGCATTACAAAAAATGTATACACGCACACACTCTCAAAGAGATATTATCATTGTCAAAAACATTAGAACATTTCTCCTTGCATCCTCTCAATTTGGCTTTTGTTTTTGTTTTGTTTTTCCAGGTTCGAGAAGATCTTATTAGCTCCAGAAAATTTTTGCAGCTTAAACCCATTGGTCAAAAAGTGATACTTATTTAAGTTCTAAAGAATAAATCTATTGAAATGGGGTTATTGGTCATCTTGGATGGATTTTTGGAAAATTTCATTGATAATTGAGAAGTGGTTTCTAATGCAATATATGTATAATACAATTGGTTAGATAGATTAGGCAATAATCATTGTGAGTCATCAAAAATACCTCTATTTATAATCATTATAATGATTCTTAGTTATTTAAGTTGAATACCTCTATTTATCCTAGCCAGGGACTAATGATTTATTATTTAAAGATAGCAACATATTGGTAATTTATTAAGAAATTGACATGCATGATTTAAGTTAGATAAGTGACTTGGTCAATTAGGAATAATTAGTCGCTAATCCGCGCGATGCACAAGAAAGCTATGGAACATAAGATGTTGCATATTTTCTTATCTTAATTTAAGATACTATTTCAAATCTTCATTTCATTATATTGTAGCTGGAATAATTATTCAAGATATCATTCAAATATGTTTTTTTTTTTTAAAGAACAAATGTAATAAATTGAAACACAAAATACTATATTGTCCCATAGATATTACAACTTTAAAATAACAGTTGTAATAATTTGAAACATAAAAATTGTCTTTCAACCCAAATGTATATGAAGTTTCATTCCACATTGTTTGTGTAATATCTACGGTACAAAATACTACATTAGTAGTCTCATAGATATTGAAGCAACCAATATACAAATATACTTTGTAACAACATCTAAGAGGAGCAAAAGAAATAAAAATATATATACACATTGTTTTGAACTATTTATTCATCTGAATCAGAGTTCAACCGACTAAATTTAATACAATGGTTTTCATATATATATGTGTGTATACATACACACACACACACATATATATATATATAAAAGTATTTACTTGTTTTCTATGAGACTATAGAGAGGGAAAATTCCCGACCTATCACAAGCTGACACGTCACACTACCAAATCCAAAAAATATAGCCAATTACAAAGCGCCACATATTGCTACTAGGTTTTGCTATCACTATTCAGAAACCAATAGAAATTTGCCAAGTGTCATGCAAAAACCAATCACACATCAGCGCACATGTAAGCGATGACATAAGCGGACCAATCAACCTCTGCCACATGTCACCAATCAGACTCCGCCACGTGTCGCTTACCTACCCCTAAACTCCTATAAATAGAAGCCTTCCTAAGGCATTTGGGGAGATCTAGAGATCTGGAAGGAGAACACCAAGCTATCTGAAGCACTCAAAAGTCCAGAAGCTCTGCCGGAACCAAGCTCTAAAGCCTCCAAGAACTTCAAGAACTTCAACTTTGAATACAAAGAACATTCGAAGAGAAATCATCCAAATCATCCGCCTAGATCCAAAAGTTTGCAGGAATCAAGCCTAAAGTGTCTAAAAACATCAACAAATCACAAATCAGTGAAGCTCTACGGATTCAAGCCTCTAAAGCCCCGAAGAACTTCCACCACAAAACCTTCAAATACGAAGAACATTCAAAGAGGAATCATCCAAATCATATTCCTAAATCTCAATGTTCACTGGAATCAAGCTCAAAAGCCTCTAGAAACCTCAACAAATCACAAATCAGTGAAGCTCTACGGATTCAAGCCTCTAAAGCACCGAAGAACTTCCACTACAAACCTTCGAAGATGAAGAACGCACCAAGAACACAAAGAACATACGACGAACGTGAAGAACAAAGGATTTCTAACAAGCTCATAGTCAGAGATTCATTGTAATTCCATTTCAACAATCTTCGATCCATCCCTCAATCAATTTGAAGGATACGTTGGTGTTCAAATCAAAATCACATTACAACAAATCCAAATTAACAAATCTTTCAAGGAGATCGAATCAGAGGATCACTCTTTTGTAATCACAGAGAATTGTACCACACATTCATCAATACAAATTCATATTTGTGAAACTATTTTTACTTGTTTGATTTATTTCGAACCAAGAAATTTAGTCGTCCACATATTCTGGCATGCCCGGTAGGACCTCTCTGCCTCTCATCTCATTCTCCTTCAAAGAAAGAAATCTTCATCATCTTGCTACCAACTCAAATGGCCTCTAGCAAGAACATCCAAGCTTCAACAGCTACTTCAACTAAACTTGGTACGGCTACCACCAACAACTACATTGGTGTAATCAATTGTAGCTAACCCAAAGCAAATAATCAACTTCAATCTCAATCAACCAAGGAAGCCAAGGTCCAAACAATCATCTCCTTAGACCCTCTTGCAAGAAACAAGGTCATCAACAAGGATGTCTCCACCTTGGAACACCTCAAGTATGGGGGCAAATCCCCTTCTTCCTTCACAAGAAGTTGGTCACACGATTTCTCTCCCATCAAAGGGAACCCAAAAGATGAGATTTCACGTGCTCACTTCAAATCACTTTCTTCTCCATCATCTTGGGAAGTTGTGTCAGTCATGATGACTAACACCTTTACCATGGAAGAAAAGATTGTTGAAATGGAACAAAAGGTCGTCCTTCTCACAAAAGCACTTGAAGATAAGGACCTCCAAATTGCAACTTTAATGAACAAACTCGAAGTACAAGATCTTGGTGAATCAAGCCATGGTCATAAATTCACATCCGCAAAGGATGACGAAGGGAGAGAAATTGAAAACACTCCCCGACGAGAACAATCTACTTCAGTTGCTTCGTTATCAATCCAACAATTACAAGACATGATAACAAATACCATCCGAGCACAATATAGAGGTTCTTCTACAAGTTTTCTCACATATTCAAAACCCTACACAAAGCGCATCAACAACATGAGGATGCCAAATGGGTATCAACCCCCCAAGTTCTTGCAGTTTGATGGCAATGGAAATCCTAAGCAACACGTTGCTCACTTTGTAGAAACTTGTGAGAATGCAGGGACTCAAGGAGGCCTACTTGTAAAGCAATTTGTCCGTTCGCTCAAAGAAAATGCCTTTAATTGGTATACAGACTTAGAACCCGAGTCAATCGACAATTGGCAACAACTCGAAAGAGAGTTTCTTGACCGATTCTATAGCACGCATCGTACAGTGAGCATGATAGAGCTTACTAATACCAAACAGTGGAAAGATGAGCCCGTCGTTGATTACATCAATCGGAGGCGTTCTTTGAGCTTAGATTGCAAGGATAGACTTTCTAAAATTTCTGCTGTAGAGATATGCATCCAAGGCATGCATTGGGGACTTCTTTACATCCTCCAAGGGATAAAGCCTCGAACATTTGAAAAGTTAGCAACTCGTGCGCATGATATGGAGTTGAGCATTGCTAGCCATGGAAGTACAAATCCTCCCATACTTGAGGAAAGCAAAAAGGAAGTAAGGAAGAATGATAGGAATGCAAAAGTCAACCTCAAAGACCCAATGGTTGTTAACACTGTCGAAGTCAAGGTTCCAAGAAGAGAAGCGAAGGCAAATGAAAAACAACTTGAAGGATGGCAAAAGAACGAAGTGCGTCGCCTGACTTTTAAAGAACGTGAGCAAAAAGTATATATGTTCCCCAATGAAGATGTGCCAAACATCTTAGAACAATTATTGCAATTGAAGTTGATTGAATTGCCAGAATGCAAGCAACCAGAAGATATAGGGAAAATAGATGGACCCTAACTACTACAAATATCATCGCATCATTGGCCACCCAATCCAGAAATGCTTCGTCTTCAAAGAACAAATCATGAAGCTTGCCAAAGAAAACAAGATTGATCTAGACTTCAATGAAATTGACGGGTCAAACCATGTGACCGTTGCTTGTGATGTACTTTCAACTCTCAAGCAGGGGGCAAACACCAACGAAGCTTACAAATTGATTGACAATGATGGCGTAAGGATCGGCCCCATCAATGGGAAGTTCCTCAAATGCTTCTATACTTAAAAGTCGAGGATTGCTCCTTGGTAAGAGCTAAAATTGCCCACTATAACGCTGCAAGAGTACATGATATCTTCCCATTACCTCTGAAAGCATACCAATAAGGAGAAATTAATCCCACTCTATGTCACCAATTGCTAGTGTGGCGTAATGGTTGGATGCCCAAGTCGCCCTTGAGAGGTCTCAGGTTTGATTAGTGGTGATACCCACTATTGCACACTGAGCCCTCTTTTTTGCAAAAAAATAAAAATAAATAAAAAATAAAAAAACATTTGAACTACGTGATGACTTGATCCCTCTCGAGGGTACGTAGGCAACTTAGTATCTTTTGCTGAGTTCAGTCACACACTAAAAAAAAAAATTATCAAATTATGAAAAAAAAAAAAAAAAAAGAAAAAAAAAAAAAAAA